>NC_136895.1:14842801-15061015 GCF_949152265.1 Phoxinus phoxinus | reverse complement strand
CATCGACCAAAATGTTCATATCGGTGAATCCCTAATACAGAGCTTTATTGACGGTAATTACGACATGGCGTGAACGCAGCAATAATCATCAATTCCTAACTCGTACATGTGAACTTCCCCGGAGGACTTTGAACGCACCAACTGTCAATGGTGCAAGCTCATGTTACATATGCAGTACAAAAGAATAGGTAATAATGGAAAAACTCACACAAAAATTTAAATTGCCATTATTTACTTGCGCTCTAGTTGTTCCAAATTAGTATGCTGGAAAATGTTCACGCAAAAAATCATGCATCTTTCTATACGGGTGTTTATACTAACCACGAGACCCAAAATTGTTCATTTGACTCTTTTAAAGTCATACGACATAGGTTTATACGAGGAACAGATGCAAATTTATGAGACAATTCACTGATATTCGTGGGATTTTTGGTTGAGACCCAGTACACATGAGAACCAGTAAGGTTTGCCGCCAATGACAACAAATTTTCCACGATGCCTTGGTGTGCTATTTTTTAAATCTGACAATGATCGTAGTTTTTACTGAATAACAAATTAAATTTCCATCTCTTCCTCACAAAAAGCTATAACAGAATGCACCAATCAATGATGGACATCTTTGAGCATTGCGCTCACGTGTCATGCTCTAGTTAATTTAGTTCAACTTTTTAAAAAATGCATCGAGACTTCTTTTCTTTTTTTCATTTCACTGCCCTGCGTCTCACGCATCTTTGAATCAGCCCTTCAGGTGTTTTTTTGTTGTCTTGGACAGATGTGGCCGCTATAACCTTAATGCTCAAGATAAGCTTCGATAATCCGTTAAAAAATACCGCTTTTTTCTCTCATTTTTGCTGCCCTGCGACTCGCGACACGTTCTGTGTGAATCAGCTCTTGTGGTGTTTTCTGTCCTTTTTGTACAGAAGTGGTCACTATAAATGTAAAAGTGCTATACCAAATCTTTAAGACATATTCTGTTATACGCTCCACAAAAGACTGCAACATGGGTTTGTAAGCAGCATAACTGTAAGTAAATATCCTTTTTGGATGAACTATCCCTTTAAAACCACCTTGAAGAGGACATCTAAAGAAGACAGTGCCGTATTTAAATGATGAGGCTTGTTATTTGCATGCACGAAACACCACAGAGGTAATTAAGCTGGGCGCAGGCTGATTTTTTTCATTAGACAAATGGTTTTGAAGCTCCTGAAGCAACAGCAACTGATTTAAATGGAAAATACGGTATCTGCCGGGTCCTTGTCAACCCAATGGCAAAGATGACAAGTTACAGGTCTGACTTCCCCAACTAGCCCCCTATATTTAAGCCCTAATAACAGGTGGGACACTGCCAATTTGCCACACTAAACGGCCCCTTTCATGGAGAAGATGCAAGTGCTCACCCAGAACTTGACAGGTTGTAGGTCCACATCAGCCAGCCCGGTCAGCTCGGCGTACTCGTCTATCCTCGGTTTCGGCTGTCCCTCTCAGCTTCGGCGTGTGGGCTCTGCACAGCTGCTCGGGTTGAGTCGCACAATTAAGCTTGCAGATGCTCCTGACTGCAGCATCAGATTCCAAGATCCCAACCGGATCGTCCCTCTTCTCTCCACTGGATCGTTCTTTTGTCTTCTACTGTTGCCAGCCGGTAGTCATGAGGTTCTCCGTACACATTGCTCCAGTGACAGGAGGGATGATGTGTGGCTTTCTGCACAAGTGTGTGAAGGGAAAAGAGAGAGTGTGTGTGAGTGTATCAGGCAGGATGAGTCGTACTCTGTGAAACGGTGATATGTGAGAGAGCCTGCCTCTTTCTACTCTCCACTACGGCTGTGTGGCTTCAAAACTCACACTGCCAGCAAACTGATCGCTAAGGGAGCGTCTCGAAAGTGCAGACTAACTGAAAACAATCAAGAGCAATTCAATAGAAACAGATCCACTTGGCGTCCCTCTGTGTGATACCTAAAGGACTCAGTGGGCTCTTGCAAAAAGTTCACGGTGAATTGACTCTTCTGCACTGGCTTGTGTTTTTAATCATTTCATACTCACCCTTGACTTCACAACTCAGTCCCTCACCGAAAGCTCCCCGTGTCCACGAGGGCTTGAATACTCAAAGCAAAGACCAGCAGCTGGAATCGTATCATTTTAGCAGACATGTGACCCTCTTAATGCGCAATCCTTTTATCTTTTGTCCTGTTTTTTTTTTTTTCATCCGTTTACCTCCGAAGACCTCTCAGAGCAGGAGGTTAGGGAATGCTGAGAGAGAAACGAACAAAAAAAATAGTGAGAGGGATAGTATTTTTTCATTGTTAATGAGTAGTTTATGGAAGACTATATATAACATATACATTTTATTAAAAATGAATCATGCTTTGGTAACAAGTTTTTTTCTTCAAATTGTAAAAATCATGAAATACAACAATATAATTTTGAGATGAAAGTCAAAATTGAGAATTTATACGTCATAACGTAAAAAGCAATTATTATGCCAGTCATTACTAAAATAAAAAATAATTATGTCATAAATTACTTCTTGATCTGTCATAATTGATGACAAGTCAAAATCGAGACAGTTATAATGATGAATTATGACGTATTTTACTTATAGTTATTTAGTTATGACTGTCGTAATTATTACTTTTTTGTCAATTTCGACATGTCATAATTATTCGATAAGAAGCCATCCTTAAGAGGTTATCAATTATGAGATACGTAGAAATTGAGATACTACATAAAATTATGAGATAAGCAAATCTCTTTTTTGTACCATATTTGTGACTTAATCAAATTATGATGTACATTGATGTACATTTTGTACATATGATGTACAAAAACATTTTATATGTTTATCTCAATTTTGACTCATAATTATGACTTTTATCTCTTAAAGACAACTTTTAAATCTCACAATTTTGGCTTTTTTATGTCATTATAAGGATTTACCCAGGCATTTCTTTATATGGTGGAAATGGGCGCTCACAGTAGCTACACAGCTAAAGATATTTTCGCCACTGGGTTAAAACTCACACCACCGCAGCTGCTCAAAATATTTTTATTGGTGAAGGAGTTCATCCCTGTTCTCTTCCTAGCTGTCCTAAATAGAATAAGAGAATAGAATAGAATAAGAGAATAAGAGGAGTAGGGTTTTTTTTAAGACAGATATGTGCGTCCATGCATGCTTCTGCCATATCTTTAAAATGTAAAAACTAACAACTTTTAAATGTAAATAATCCAACTTAAAATACATTTTTGGATAGCTTATTTTAAAGTTGTACACAACTATTTAAACGTTTTTGGGATGCACGATATATCGGCCACCATATCGGCATCGGTCGATATAAGTTCTTTTTTAATGCTATCGTTATCGGCCTGATGAGAAAATTTGACAGATAAATAATGGATTATTTCCTTGAGATGCGAATCCAGACGAGACTGTTCGCCATGATGGCTTTGAATTCCTTGAAATATGATTGAAATCCCTTCGTAAAGGAAAATCTGCTTAAGTGCAACATTCATGAGAGTTGTTTTTGTAATCAGGCTCTCAAAAATTATATAGATTTAGATTTATCTGTCAATATATCGTTTTTTGGCTTTTAAATCCGAAGAATTTGGATCAGATTCCAGTTCTTTGTTTTTTTTAATAAATATAATTGGCAAGGATGCTTTAAACTAATTAAGTGTTATAATGTTACAAAATATTTATATTTCAACTATATGCTGTTTTTATTGTATTTTTTAACAAAGAAATGCAGACCTGGTTAGCATAAGTGACTTCTTTCAAAAACACCTTACTGACCCTCGACTACATAACTAAATCATAATCCGAGTCTATCCAGAATGCTGCATTGAGACACCTTGGAATGTTGAATCCAAAGAATTTGGCACCTTCTCTAAAAACCACCAAGATAACAATACACACATTGCCATTCTGTCTCTGCTCCTAATGGCCTCAGCCAGCCTTAGATGTGGGTGTTTGAAACGCACTTCAACGCCCTCACACAACTCTGCTTGAGCTTTAAACCTTTAAGATGGCTTTGTTTGAGTGGCAGCTGTGAAAAATGGTTAGAGAACAGTGAAGAGACAGGGGAATTCTGGGGCAGCAGAAGAAAAACATCCTTTGTCTTCTTTTTCAAGGAAAAAAAAAAAGACTCACTGACCTTTCCGAGATCTGGAAGTGCCTGAGTGCGTCACACTTTTATTTGAAGCAACAAACCCTGGTGGAAGCGGCAAAAGGCCACCTGATGGTGTTTGAGCTTCGTCCGGTGAGACCATCTGCATTACTGAGAACAGTCAGAACAGCCCGCAAGCAATATAAACTTATGATAGGGACACTGGATATGGCGAAAGCAAGTCTTCCCATGGCACTTGAAGGAGGTCACCTTGACGCGTGTGTGTTTTCCCTCTGGGTGCTAAACCCTGTTAAAAAGCTTTCAAGGTGGCCACAGAACATTGCGAAGCAGAGTAACATTAGCACGTTTTCCGGCCTGTCAGAATGCTAATCGTGTGAAATGCTAGGTGGCCTGTTGCATATGGTGGCCATTGTGTTGGGTAATCTGAGTCACTAGGGAGCTAATTGTGTGTTAATTAACCTTAATTATAAAGAGATAATGTAGTTCCAGTCAGAAGTTATCCAGTAAGTGTCTGTTTAATAAAATAAAATAAAACAGATACCTTTAGCTACAAAAAAAAATTAGGTAAAGAATTAGCTTGTTAGCATGTAGCTTGTTACTGTATGAGGCTATAAGCTACCATTTTGCAGGCTACCGAAAAATGTTGTTAAGTTGGTAAATCACTGACTATTTCTAGTAAGCTACTTCCTAAAACTGATTCAACTAGTTGGAGGCTAACTAGCCAGTTTGCTAGTACCACAGGAAGTTATGAAAAACATTATTTTGTTACTAGAAGAGCTATGTGAACTGGCATGCCATTTAAAAAATTTGTAGCAAAACTACTTGGCAAAGCAGTTTTCAGTAAAGTTGGATGGATAACTAACCTGTTTGCTACTACCACAAGGAATTGAGAAACAATAAATATTGCAATTACTAAATTAGGCCTCTATTGTGCTTAATTAAATTTACAGTAGAACTGCAAATAAATATTTAGGACTCGGCTTGCTAGCAAGTTGTTTGTTACTGGAGCTACACTGTCTCGTAAATAACTGTCTTTTTTCACTGAAAAATGTAGAAAAGTCACTAGTTGGAGGCTAACTAGCCAGTTCCTGTGGTACTACTGCTAAAGGAAGTTGTCTAGCATTTCATGTTTTAGCATGACATATTTAGGCAGAGATGCGTTACACAATAATACAAAGTGACATGCTGCCATGAAATCACCATGAAGCAGAGAGGCAGAAGTGACTCAAAATTTTCGATGTCACTCAGACATTTTAATGCCTCAAGTTGACCACGCTGAACTTAGGGCATTCTTCTCTTTTAGCAGTAAATTACTTTGCCAGAGTAGGACCTAATTTGCAACCTTGTTGTGTGTGAGTGTGAGTGTGTGAGTGTGTGTGTGTGTGTGTGTGTGTGTGTGTGTGTGTGTGTGTGTGTGTGTGTGATTGAAGTCATGCAGAGCATAGCTGAAGTCTCACCGGGTCCAAATGGGTCCCTACAGAGAGGAGGGGGGGCAGAGTCAGAAAGCCAGAGGGCATCCTAATGAGAGAGAGCAACTAATGCCATTTCCAGAATTCAATTCAGAAAAATGTGATGTGATATACACACACACACACACACACACACACACACACACACACACACACACACACACACACACACACACACACACACACACACACACACACACACACACACACACACACACACACACGCCAACCAAACAATGAAATATGCATTCAATATCATTTTTTTGTCATTTCAAACACTGGTTATTAATATAAAGTTGTGTGTATGATTACATTTATGATTAAATCATAGAAATCCCTGTTTTCTACTACAACATTTTTTTAGAATTTAAAAACCACTCAATTTAATTCTGACTGACACCCAGACTGATAAGCATTCATTGTTTTTGCCCAAAAATATTTGCATTTACCTCATTTAATATTCACAGAGGGCTCTTGCATGAGGGGTTCAATGATGTCCACAAAGCCACGTGTATGTCTATCATATCCAATATGCAAGGCTGCGGCGTTCTTGTTTACCATAAACAAAGCACACATCATCCTCCCTTCTGAAAGCACAAGGATTGGAAACCATCCATTTATGCAACTACACATATTTATATTTAAATATTCCCTTGAATATTTGTATTGGAGGAATTATAGATGCTGATTTATCATTCTAAAGGAGGTCAAGGACCAGGAGACTTGAGCTCATGAATTTCATGAGTGGGGAAATGAAGCCATGGTCATCCTTTTTTTTTTTAATCCAATAAGCTACAAGTCATTGCAATTCTGGACTCAGCTGCTTTCTCATACAGCAGGAGAGATTGAGATGGTCTTTAATGGCGGGTTCATGCAAGAGCATGTCCTCATGTGGTAACATAACTCGAAAAAAGACATCATACACAAGCCTGACACACTTTACTAATGCTGTGAAGTGGAAATAAGCTGACGGTGCAGATAAAAGCAGTGTTGGGAATCAGTCACGCACACCTGCGCTGATACCGCTGATGCAGCCAAACAACAGAAGACGAGAGAGCGCTCGGAGAGCAACGGTAGCAAAATGTGTATGCGATGATCTGTTTAAAATGAATGAAGCACAGTACAGCGACGCTACCTTGGAGGTTAATGCAGGGGGTGAGTCGCTACTTTCAAACAATGAATGCTATTTTCAGCTGGCACACAGAACTCCAGCCGCAGAGTTAACGAATATAAATAGTTTTTGACATCTACATATGTTCTCATAATTGTATCCCAGTTTGACGCACAGAGACAACTATTAAGTCAGTCATCTGTAGGTTAGTTCCCTCAAAAAGTGTTAAAAAAAAGTACCATACTGACCTCCTCGAAGCCACAGTATTGGCTCAACCAATGGCGTGAATTTGGGGGCATGATTGTCCATTAATCCGAACAATGGCTGATGAGTATGGGGATACCTGCATAGAAATAGTAGGAATTTTTTTTATTTGGTGAAGCTAGCAGAATTCACCTGATCATTAAGTTTGGAAAAACACACAAAAAAAATCTGTCCATATTTCAAAGAAAACTAAGGAAATAAACACATACCGGTATTAACATTCATTGTAGCCTTAATAGGTTGTCTTCATCTGAAAAGAACCTGGCTGACGTTGCCCTATGATTATTTGGTACCACAGCTAACATTCAGCATGATGATGGGACTCGACGTTCTTTGGTTTCTTTTAACAGCACATCATTAAAGCCTTACACATCCTGGGGTTTCCAGAGCACACGACATGCCATCTCTCGGCAGTCAAGATGAATTAATATCCTCTTGTTCACGCTCAAAAAACCCCAAGCCGATCCACTGCAGAGACAGGACTTCTGGTTAATTCAGAGACTCACTTTGATGCCTTTTTGCAACACATTTTATTCATATGGATGAATACATTAACCTAAATAAATGGTGGATTGACCTAGAACAGCTAGCCATTATATATAAGATCCTTGACTGATCAAATAGATAGCGTGATATCATGAAATATTTTAAATCAAAACAGCTATTTTTAATTTGCACTATGCGACGGTAAGTTTTTATGCTAAGCCGTTAGCTTGTTTACGGAAGGTCAACTGAAAACACAAATATTTGAGCATTAGCAGCTTCAGTAATACAACAGATATTTTTTTAATGATGGTGTTTCAGTTTGTTGAGCTTTTGCAGTTAAGCACAGTTCCTGAGTCATTCCCTTTTAAAAGCACAGTCGCTGTGTTAAATGAGTGGGCAAGCAATCTTGTTTGAGCTAATCAAAAGAGCTATTAACCAATTAGCACTATGCTAGGTTTGTATAGTAAGCCATTAGCTTAGCTGGAGGGGGGATTACACATTAGCAGCTTCGGTAACACAACTGATAATTATTTGATTAGCATGCTGCACTTTAAACATTAGCACAATGAAACCCTCTCATGAAAATGAATCAGTTACTACAACTTGTTACCAAAACACTTTCGAACATGTCTCAAGAAACCTGCTACGCCAAGTCTAGCTGGTTTTGAATGCACGAATGCATAAATTGAAATGCCTCCCTAACAATATGTTTGATGTAGGACGGAGTGAACCCACACTTTTTTCCTTCCTTAAGTAGTAGATTTAAAAAATAAGCAGTTTTGCACATTCCTACTCCCAACACACTGAATGAATGGTGAATCTTAGGACTGCATACTAGCTGCAAGAGAAATGCGAGCAGTCACTGTGCATTGTGTGTGTGTGTTGGGGGGGGGACTCCCTGCTGTCGGCTGCGTCTCTCTTTGTTTGTATCTTTGGGTTGGCCTGTGTTCGCCTCTGGGAATGTAATGAGCAATTCAGAACACAGCCAAGCATTCTGCCCCGTGATACATGCCAGAGTAACGCTGGGAGAGTAGCCAGAAAAAATGAAGCCATTTCTATTACAGCATCCAGACTACGGCAACAAGATGCCATCGGCCAAAAGCGCCATGTGTTTCCGCAAGGGGCCGTCTGTCTGCTTCACGACTGGCTCATATTCTGTAATCAAGCTTTCGAGATGCTCTCGGTCCAACGTGACAACACAAAATCCAGCTGTCTCATAAAAGAGTCCCTTGGGTGTGAGGAAATTGCAGTCTGCATTGCACAGTGTGCACCTTAACTGTGCTTCTTTTGTGCTGTTGTCTTCAGAGAGCATCTAACAAGGAAACTAATCTCTTAATCATGTTCCCAGTGGCACCGTGAGTGGTGTCGCATCGGTTCAAACGAAGACACACTGTAATATTTACATAGGAGCTTGATGCTATCAGGGCAGGGAGGAATTGCCTGGCAAAAGTAAACATTATGAAAGAAGCCCAATTTCTTACCGTTTTCCCCCCTCAGTATCACAACGGAATGAGTCAGCGCTGATGTCAATGGTTTTGTTGAACCTTTTAAAATTTGTGTTGCAAGCAAAAGCACTTTCGGACGAGGACTAGGGATTGTAAACGGGGTCAAACCGTGCCACTGCATTTACACAGAACTTGATTACGCAGTCGGAGTGAACAGCAAAAGCCTGGGTAGACGGGAGTCTATGCCTGTTGTGGTCATGGACCCCAATTTCTAGGCTGTCAGAAATAAATAAATGCCGCTCAGGTGAAAAGCAAGTCGGATGTGGTACGCTGAACAGCAATACTGGGAAATGAGATGAAAACCAGTGGTACAAAAGAAAACCCTAACTTACTTTGCAAGTGCACTTCTTAACAAGAGGACCATCTCGGCTGCCTAATAAACTGCAAGAAAAAGCAGCAAAGCATGTTTAAAAAGTACACAAACAACACCCGGGTGGGCCAACCGCATCTGATATTCAAGTGCGCAACCAGCAGACACTCTGCAATCCCATACAAATAAAGCCACAGGAGCTAAGGAGATGACAGATTCTGAAAAGAGGGAGGAAAACTGTGAAACACTGCTGTGCAAGACCCAATACTCCTTCCTCAAGGCAAGATCAAAACCGTTGCAATATCTTGTTCTAGCTAATCAAAAGTGTTTATTTGCATCCCTAATTATATATTATACAACACGTAGGCTACTCTGCCATGTTGTGTATGAATTTTAGAAGGGTAGAGTCTCAAATTAAACACTTCAAGTGTTCATTTTAGACTGGTACATTTTAGACTAAAGCCCTATTCGCACTGGATTAGTATTATCTATCTGGGGACCTCGTGTGATTTAGAAATTACCCCCCCCACATCTGAATTTCGTGTGGCGCATTCCCACGGGATAACCGAAGCCTGTGATTTTACTCGAAATTACTGACTTAATTCCCGGATATGATGTCAATATAGGCTATTGCTTGGAAAAGTCTTGTTATTATAGGTCTAACTGCATGATATATCATAAACAGAAGAATGTTCCTAACCGCATACTGCTATACATGTCATTCATCTCCATCTAAGCATTCTTTTATCATTATTTTAATCATTTTTTTGATGGTTTTCAGCTTTCTCTTCCTGCAAATTGTATAGTTGTATGGTGTATAGCGATATGACCCAGCACCCAAAATACTATCAAAACAGTCCAACTCCATTCTTCGCGAAAGATGGATAAAAAAGTGCACAGGAAACAAAAACCTTGAAAAATAATTATATACGACCCCGCCAAATCACAGAGATGCCGATTCGCACGGAACTAATATTATCACGGGACCTCTGTGTTCG
Organism: Phoxinus phoxinus; assembly: GCF_949152265.1. Taxonomy (NCBI): domain Eukaryota; kingdom Metazoa; phylum Chordata; class Actinopteri; order Cypriniformes; family Leuciscidae; genus Phoxinus; species Phoxinus phoxinus. Next base: position 15,050,754 of record NC_136895.1, on the reverse strand, counting down.
TCGAAAAATTGTAGGTCATTTGCGGGGGAATTTTTACTTCACAAATTACAGACATGGCCGATTCGCACGGAATTAAGATCACAGACAACCTCCGCAATTATTACAAATAACTAGAGGTCATAAGGTAATACTAATCCAGTGCGAATAGGGCTTAAGTGTGCCCCAATTTACATACTTGTGTTTTATTCTATGGCACTTTGAAGTAAAAAAAAATATTGTGAGTAATGTGTTCACAGTGAACATTCCAAAAATGCACTTTAAATACCCAGATCATGCACTTAATTAACCATAAAAACGAAGTGTGAAATGTTTATATGGAAGCGGAGAGGGAGGGGCTAACAGACTCCGACAAATCTGGATAAAATAACCTTTTATAGTTCAAACACTAGACAGTTGAGTGCATAGTGCATCATATATAGTGTGTCATTAGACACCACTGTTATTATTGCTAGCTAGCAGGCTAAGCTAACAAGGTATCAAAAATGTGCATCCATCAAATTCAGCACATACTATGAAAGGACTAGAGAGTTATTGGATCTTAAAAACAAATCCATCAACAAAAAAAATGGCAGTGTGAAATTCACCATTCTTGAGTCAATAAGCAACACATTTATTTGGCTGTTGGAGCCCAGCAGGAATGTAATGAGATGGGAGGTTTTTGAAAAAGGGCCTAAGCAATTTCCTTCGCCTCCGTCCCTCATGATCCAGCAACATCAACAGGCCATCTCCCAATGTTTACTTACTGAATGATAGGATGATACACAATTGCAGTGAGCGCTGAAAGCAATCAGAGGGAACAATTGCCGTGGAGGAGTGTAATATCAGCTTATATAAAGAATGATACACCACAGCCTGTCCAAGAATAGCAATGGATTTATTGTTCTCCATATACTCATATCAGCACAGGCTTGAGGCACTAGCCTCCTGAAAGCTCAGACACAAAAAACGAGCCGTTTTAATACCATATACCCAGGAAAATGAAACATTTTAAATCTAATATAAGTATACGGTATATAAATGCATTGTATTGGATTGGATTATTTAAGTTGCACACGCTGGAGATTCATTCATGCTCATTGTGCAAAAGGGCTGTATAAAAGCTTTTAAAAAACGAGCACATCTGAGTCACTCAGAGTCAAAACGTTCTGATTTCATTACCATAAACAAGACAGTGGAGCCGTACACATTTCTCGTTGAAAGCTATTCTGCATCTGCCATACAGCTGTTCATTTTTATGTAGATGGAAAGGGCAGCGGTGAGTCTAATGTGGCTATTTACGTGGACTGAAGAGAGGCCACACAATAGCCTCCTACGCTGTATGCAGATTCAGACAGAGAAGAGCCTGCCGTGGGTGGCTTAATGGCATGAGCATGTTCTGAACGATTGAAATGCATTAGGCATGTATGATTCTATAACAGGTTTTCTAAAAGAGTTTTGTTCAGACTGACACTACATCTCTTGCTGACCAACGTTCAAGTAAACACTATATATAACATAATAAAGTTACAAAAATAAGCACGGCTATTTTGTAAAGCCTCCAGCCTACAATTATTTTATTTTATTTTTTACCTCAGGCTCATGTACTGCTTCCGCCATCCTGTTGGGAGGATCCAGCCCACGGCACTTACATAAGGCGGTCGCTGGAGTCTGGACACGGTATGATTCATGGACACAATGTGACTGGCGGAACCACACAGAGACAAAGGGTTATTATGTTTATTTTAAGGAACAGTTCATCCAAAAATGAGAATGTTATTATTTACTCACTCTCACGTTGTTCCAAACTGACTTTCTTGTATCCATGAAATACAAAAGGAGAATTTTTGCAGAATGTCAAGGCTGCTCTTTTCCAGTCTTTTAAGCTTCAAAAAGGATGCAAAAGGAAACTTCTAGGTGAGCTGGACAGTTCAACGTCATTTTTATCACCCTCATGTTGTTCCAAACCTTCATTACTTTATTCTGCGGAACACAAAAGAAGACATTTTGAAGAACGTTTCAGCTGTTTTTGTCCATTCAATGATAGTCAATTGACTTTGTTTGCATGGAACAAATAAAATAGTCAAAATATCTTCTTTTGTATTCTCCAGAATATTAATTTTAATGCAGGTTTGAGTACAATTACAGAACTTATTTTTTAGGTAAATTATCCCTTTAACTTTTTCCCCACATCGGTTTAAAAAAAAAGCGCAAACATTTTTGATAATTTTCACAAAACTTTCAATGGCCCCCAATATATTTCGTTATATGAATATCGAAACATACAATATATTAAAAGAAAGAACAGAGCTTCTGCTTTTAAACAGACAAACTAAACTAAGTTTACTAACTAAGTTTATTATCAACTTGAATATGGGTAGGTTTAATTTAAAAAAAGCAACATCACGTTGAGAACAGAAAATCATGTTTTTGTCAAAGCCTACATCCGGAAAACATGGAAATTAAATCCATCAACACCCCCAAAGCTTCACAGTCCTATACCTCGTCCTGGGTCGACATTACATTTGGTAACGTTAGGCAGTTCTGATTAATATGCTGTTTAATGTTGATGATCGCGTTATTTTACATGTGGTTAATGCTTCTATCACTTGTTTCTACTTCTTCTTTTCCTCTGTTTTGATCCAGAGACTCACTACTCTTTCAGAAGATGCATAATAGCGCCCCCTACCGTATAACAGTGAAAATTTTATTTGATTTACTTACTATATTAATCCCCCAGGGGGAAATTTATCAAATTTAGAAAACATGGATTGCCAGAAAATTCTGTCAATGGCTGGGAAAGAGATGGCTATCAAGCATTCCATGTTAATAATGCTTTTTATTTAAACAAAATAGCTAGAATTTCTCATCTAAATGCAAATCAGATTATTTGAGACTTATTAAAAACGTTGACCCTGTTATACGTGCTTACCCATGGGTTAACAGTCCAGAGTGGTTTCAGATGTAACTGTAATGTAATTAGGTTCCAAAACAAATTCCAACTTTTGCATCCACAAGGGATACAGACACTCCTAATTAAGAAATACGCAGAAATTCACAGCGATTCTGTCAAGAAGGGTTGGCCTCCTGCAAGTCATTTAGGGAGCCAACAGTGCCTTTATTAATTTGTCAAAACACTGTCAGCATGAAAGGAATTGGGTAGAGAACGCTACGGTCCCATGACGGGAACAGTGAGAACATTTTTCAGTTGAACACTATATCAGGGGTTCTGGTAGTAAAAAAAAATTAAGGGTATATTTGGGAATTCCTACTCTAGATTGAAATGGTTGATTGTATTTTTTCTTTGACAGGTACATTACGAGAGGGATGCCAAATTACTTCTTCAAATTGAACTTTTCAACTTGATTATGAATCTGCCTTTGCATGTGCAAGCAATTTTATGCTCTAATAAAGTGAGATAATATTACAGTCAGTCGGAGCAGACACTGCTGCGTGGCTTGAAAAACAGAAAGTGTGGCCTAAAGTGAACCAAGCAGACTGAAGACAACCGCATTTTTAATGTGTAGTTGCAACTTTTCCAAGATAAAACAGCCTGATTAACTTAATGGAATATTTTGACCAAAATTTGCAATAATATGTCTAAAACCGTCCACAAAACCTTTAAAATGTTTGGAAAATGCACTACAGAGATGTTTCATATAAATAAAATAAAAAAGCATCTAGTATATGTTTTGACAGATAAATAGTTACCATAAGATTTACATTCTTGAAGACAACTAGAAGCTTTTAGACCTGTTTTTCTCAAGGTTTTGTGTGAAAGCGAAGAGATTGGACATATTACGCAGTGTTTTATTTCATTAGAAATGACTTGTGGTGAATGGAGACTGATTTAAGGTGACAGCTTTGTGTCGTTTTGATTAATAAATCTTGAAGATTGACAGATCTGATTAGGAGAAGCACATAGAGCAGAGGGACAAGACAGAAATTAATTATTGATTATTTTGAAGAATTCGAACGCAACAGGGAGAAAAAGGCCGAAAGATACTCTTGGAAAAAATACTATTATTTTTAGGGGGTGGACATGTTCTTTTTCCAGTATAATACAGCAAAATAAATAAAGAGAGAAAATGTAAAATGTATTACAGTGACTTTAAAACGCTTAAAATGTCCTTAAACATTGCAAAATCATTATAATGTATGGTTTACATTTATTAAACGATTGCAAAAGAAAAACTGAAAGACACAGATGTTCAATTAAATATATTAATTATTGGAATAAATAATTCTTCCACTAAGTAATATAGTTCATTAGCCTAATTATAGCAACATATTCAACTGCCTAGTCACGAAATATAGGCCAAACAACTCACAAAGCAGCTGTTTAGTCCATCAATAAATATCTTTGTGGTGTAGTATCTTTGTTCAACAGAAAGATCCTCTCATGTAGTGCGGCAGCAGCGAGAGGCTCTTTAATTAATTCTTCAGTCTGAATACTAAAAACTCTGGCACGGCATCTTCTGTCCCTGAGCTCAAACCAATCGATTGAACAATTTGCCATAGAATTGCAGAGTACTCTCTGTGGTGCTCATATAAGGTAATTACCTCTGGGATGTGAAGGGAAAAACGCCTGTGAGAGTGATGCTGGGAAAACGAAGTGGCACGGTATCATCAAACAGCAGGGGTTAGACGTCGCTGCATAGATTAAAGAAGAATGATGTGACAGCCGTGTCGTCTGCAGCAAAATCTTCTGCCGCGATATGTTAAACAATGCAGCAGTTTAAAAGCCCATTGAGAATGTGCTCGATTTAACTGGAGACACCCTTGTCTGGATGTAAAACAGCTGTAATGTTCGAGGCATGGTTAAGCTAAAGACACATTTGATCATCAGATAGAATACCGAGAACACTATATGCAGTACAGACTCATGCAGCTACAACTTAAGAGACTTTTTCTGCAGGATGGCACACAATAAGACAGAGGAACCTCAAGACCCCACTCCTAAGACGCTGATGAACAGCTACACTGAATGTGTCAATATGTTTTTCATATGGCAAATAGCCAATAAATGGGTATTTAAAATATATAGTACAAAAGGTAAAAATAAACTAAACAAAAACAATACTTTACAATGCCATTAAAGGATGAAACATCAAATATATATTGTGTGTGTGTGTGTGTGTGTGTGTGTGTGTGTGTGTGTGTGTGTGTGTGTGTGTGTGTGTAATTATATATATATACACATACATACATACACACACATATATACACACACACACTATATATATATATATATATATATATATATATATATACACACCGGTAATATTATTATTAAATTATGTATATATAATCATTAAAATGATCATTTACAACTATAAATTATATATGAATGTATTTTATACTGTTATATATACACATATATTAAATTTATATAAAATAATCAATTTTATTAATTATAATATTAAATATATATAGAATTGGTTGATGAAGATATTACAGATATACGGTGTGCCCCTACTTTAAAAGGTGCAAACTAAAACATAATAATAATAATAATAGATGGATTCTGTATGAGAACAGTCTAAATATTTATCTGACAAACTCAAATGATGTGTACAGTAAGCAGTAATGCTCAATGATATTGAAATCAAATTAACAATATTGAGCTTCTAAAGCCACTTTTTTTAATGGTCAATGTATTTGTCTGCCACAATAACCGTTCGGGGGGCTTCTCTCAACAAATACTGCTATTTAATTTATACAATTAACTGAGCTAATTACACTGTATATATAATGAATTCAATTAAAATGCACTGAGAGCCCTATATCAAATAAATGGAATCACATTACAAGCAAAGGGAGTGCAATATAATCTAGCTGTTAATAGCATTCAGGTCGGACAATGTGCTCTTGCCGACACCCGTTGTCATTCAAGAAAGGTGACAATGAGCCGGTGTCAGAATGTGCCGAGGGAAGTGGTTTTGTGTGCCAAATCGCAGCAGGTCGTCTATGTACCTCAACACCTCGCCTGAGGTTACCCCGAGGACATGAAAGGGACACAATATCACCATAAAATTGCATCTACAGTCAATAAGTCCGCATCTAAGCATAGCTTAAGGAAGTGAATCGAGAATAAGGCATCGCACCCCACAGAAGACCGTATCGCATCGGCTTCGAACTCGCACACAGCAACATCTACATTAAAGGAAAAAAGGAGAAGTGGGGGATAAGAAGAGCTCCTGGTGCACAAGCGCTATTTCAGGCACACTAAAAACACGATTCTCCCAAGACTCATCCGTCTCCTCTTCAAAAAAACGCCCGACAGCTAAGAAATCCCAGCAGGCCATAGATCTGATGTATACTTTGAAGGCTTTTCCCTGTTCTTCCCCCCCTCAGAATCTCTGTTCTTCTCAAAGCCTCCAAGAACAATCACATTACGTTTTTCCTTCAACGCCTGTTTATAGCTGTCAGAAAACAACGGGGAAAACTCCTAGCTAGGTCAACAAAACAAGAACCGTTTTGATGGTTGGCCCGATTCGCTCTGTTCTTTCACATGGATATGTGTGCACTTCCGCACCACCTCACTCCTGAATTTAATGTGCTCATTTGCGAACTTGGGGAGGGTGTGCGTTTCCTCTGCCATATGCAGCTTGAAAATTATCTTCTTGGTGTGCAAAGGGCCGTGAAGAGTCCTTGGCAATAATCCACCCCCTCTTCTCGAGGAGCAAGAACGGTGCTCACCTTCGGCTAAAAGCGCACCGGTGTAGGTGGTAGTGCCTTCAGGAGCAAGCGCTCGCGTTCACATCAGCCTCAAGGGGTTGCACGTTAATAAATGGTAGGTGGAGTCTGGAGTAATCAATGGGTGCTTAATCCCAACACTCAAACTGATGCTTCCTCGTTTCCTCCAGCCAGTGACCCGGAAACTGATCAAAGCCATCTTGAAGGACTTCACTTCTCAATTCTCTAACTGCACCACGAGGAACGAGGGCTGCGTTCCAATCCACTTTCAGACATGCACTTGCGAACTTCCCTAAGCACTACCCCACGGGGAAATCCCTGCCGCCATATTGAAGTGCGTTCCACTTTGTGAAGTGGACGAGGGAAGTTTACAAGGACAAACCCTTGTTCCCTCAATTTTTTCAGCTCCCTATACCACAATGCAACACGATTGTGACGTCACCGCAGATCTCGTCTAATCACCACCACCACAAACAACTATAATTTTTTATTTATTTAAGACAACCCAAACACACCTATATGCATTTGGATGCTGCATTAAACAAATTCTTTAAGGGGCTTTTTTTTTCATAATAAATCAACTCCATAGCTGATTCCAAGTAATCATAGGCTTAGGACCTTCCAATTTAGCCCATTGAAACTTCCGTCACTGGGCACTCGTGCAACGTAAGCAATGACTACATCCGAGTGAACGATACGGAGGAAAGTTATCGAGTGAAGGGCATGACCATTTTGGACTGGAACGCAGCCGAGAAGTAAGGAAGCTTCCAGATGAGTTATGAGATGCACAGGTGTATCCTATGCGAAAGTGTCTTTCTTGTTGAAAAACCTCCTCCTCCCCCTTCACATACAACACAATTTTTATTTATGCTTTACGTTCACAACCTCCTTAATCCATAAATCTAATATGTTTCAATAGGGCATCGTGCTTTATTATTAGTTATTCATTTAAAAATGACCAAAATTTTACAACATAAGGGCAGATCACTTGAGCGCAGCTGACAACGCTTTGAAGTGACACTCGAGTGATCAAGAGAATTCCAATATACAAATTTCCTTTGATACCCTCGTCCGCATTTTCTTCCCTCGCATCCGAAGTGGAGTGGAGCTGAGACGTGAGAAGGCAAAGAAATAAAATGAGGACGAACAAATAAGAAATGAGCAGCACCCTTTAAAATACTTTTTTTTTTACCTATCAGGTCAATGCACAAAATTGCTTTCTTCTGGGAAAGCAGGCGTCTTTCAAAAAAATGCTTGAAAGGTTGAGGCTATTTTCAGAAATGAAAAATGTTGAGCAAAATATGCATTACTGCATGAAAAAAAGCTTCAGATTGGAGCAAATCCTCTCATCATATAGCACATTCTATTCAACAAATAGTGTCCAGTTATCTTTGAAATCATTTTTAGCATTTTTTTTTGTTAAAGCAAAAGATTCAGACAGCCCGTATTCTGGCTGCGCGTGCATTACACCATAAATAAATGAAATATTTTAATATTTTACATTATATAACTGATATACACACTGCATATACATCAGTTAATATTTTAATAATTTTTTGGCTTGGAACATGAGTATATCAAAATTGCATTTATGTGCGTGTAAATATTTAACATTTATTTTTTGGTAAGGAATTTTTTTGCCTGTGTAAATGTTTTAATGCATTTATGTGGAGTGCATACACAAATGAAAGCCCACAAATGCATACACTGAAAAAAAAAAAAAAATGCATATACAGAATTCAAAGTGCTTTCAGTATTAATTAAACTACAACGTTCTATGATAACCATTGCATTGCATTTTAACTTCCACAAAAGAACGTGTTGATGATCAAACTAAGTGAGCATCTGCCACCCACTGGCCAACGGTGTAGGACACAACCAAATTAGACGCAGTACTAGAAACACTTTTATTTGGCAGTTTAACACGGAAAAGACAAATTCAAGCAGCAAATTGGGAAGCCATTAAATGAGCATGCCAAAAAGAAAAAAAAGACAAAGCCAGAGAACAAACATAATGAACACATTCAGCAACTGTTGAAATATTCTTGATTTGCATACTAGTATTAGTAAATACTGCCATCATTAGGCCTCAGGAGGAACTACCTGAAACAAGAAACACAGGTGACTTGGAATATAGAGTTCAGAATAATTTAAGCAAAAAAAGGTGGTGAGAAGTGAGAACTGTACCGTCTCCAAGTCTTTGATTACCACGACACCCTTCTCTATTTCCAAGTCACTCTCAGTGTCATTGTGTGACCGGTATTCCTCACTGTCAGTCTCAACTCCACTGGGCTGCAGGAGATGATTAGTATCCCCAAATTTGGCAGTAACAGAAAGAAAAAAAGAAAAGAGCAAACCTCATAATCCGGATCAACTTCATGGTCTTCCTCGGCCAGTTCCTGAGTGAGCGCCTCCACCCAGGACTGCTGATCTACCTCTTCCTCATCCAGGTCATCCTGCTTTCTCTTGCTGCCTTTGCCACAAGGCTTGGTAGGGGAACAACGCACCTCTAAAACAGAAACACCAGCTGCACTTCAAGTCTCATATCTGAAAATGGTTTATCATCTGAAGTAAAGGGATGAGCTTACCCGGGGACACAGCACAGCCAATGCTGGTGCAGACCGGATAACCTAGAGCTCTCTGGATGCGGCGGGGCAAGATGGTCAACAGCAGCCGTGTGACCCTGTGGAGACGCTTCCGGACCGTTCGGCACTGTCGTTCCTTAGGGGAGCTGCCTTTTTCCTCACCAGCTGGAGAGATGGCCTTCACTGGTGTGGAGAAGCCAAACAGCCACCAGAAGCCACGGAGAGCCCGCATCTTAAGAAACAGCATACAGGATCAAACTTACAGAATTTAAAAACTGAGCAAAAGTTAAAAACCACACTTTAAAAAGTTAAAGAATAGTTTACTAATTTATATAACTAGTAAAAAAAATTAATATTTATTCATAAAATTAAAAATTATATATAAATACAACCCAAACTGGTTTTCTGGTCTCAACTGGTTAATGCTGGTCTTGGCCAGTGCGGTGCTCAATGGTTTAGCTAGCACGGCCAACTGAAAAGTTTCCACTAATAACAGTAGACCAGCTTAGGCTAGTTTTAGCACCCGTGTGGAGTAATAAATAAAAATCAACATCTAAAATGGTTGTTTGCTTTATAGCCTGACATTTTAAACGAGTAAACATACTAACAGGTAGGAATAGGATGTAGCTAGTAATAACTCACCCACAGTCAAGTAAATAAAATGACCCAATTAAATGAAAATAAAATAAGTAAATGCAGCTTAAACTGGTTTGCTGGTCTGTGTTGGTTGATGGTGGTATTGGCTAATCTGATGCTCAATGGTGTCCCAGCCTAGACACCTGAAATGTCCACTGATATTAGTGTATCAGCTAGTTTTAGTTTTTTTTCAGCAATACATAAAACATATTGTATAAGAAAATTGTGTTAGTGTTTGAGATCGTTTGTTTACAGTTTGACATTTGAAATGAGTAAACAGACCACTAACTAGACAGGTACTATGTAACAGGGTGCAGCAGCTGGTAAACACTTATATATCACAGTAGTTCACTTGCACTTAAGACTTACAGTCAAACTGACTGGCCAAGACTGTGAAATCCGACAGAGGACAGCCGAAACGACACCTCTCTTCGACACAGCTTTCTTCTGTTGGGAACAAAAGTTTTCGTTTTTACAAACGCTCATTTGTCTCGAACGCCTCGTGTGAACAAAATAAACTCCTGTTTTGACTCAGTGAGTGAAATGTATTCGAATAAACTTGCCTCTTGGCCCTCAGTGTTCTCTGACTCAACGGTGTAGTTGCACTGGTTAGTCATCTCGATGCTCTCTGAATTAATCCACCGACTGTCTAAAAGCGTTTCCCCGCCAATTTAAAAGCAACCATGCACGTGCTAATTAAACCACGTGCGTTTATCCAGCCCACTGCGGTTTGTGCGGGTGTCCGTAATCCGCATGCGTGGAGGCTGTGTGCGAATTAGAAAACTAGCTGCGCACATTAAAGTATGAAAAAAAGCACGCAATTGCTATCTATGTTGCCACGTTTTTTTTGTTTTTTGTTTTTTACATCTGAATTTTACCTTGAAAACAATGAATTAATTAACAAAAAATATATAATATAATATAGACTTTTAAATTATTATTAAAAAAAATATATATAAAAAATATATATATATATATATATATGGTACATTTCTCGTTTCGTTTAAATGAATTAATTCCAAAGTAACATATTTTAAATAAATTTCCTCAATGATTGTGGATCAAGGAATCATAAACAACAAAATATTCCTAAAAATATATCCTTACGCAAATTTTAACCTAAAATCCTGTTGTTTTGTGCACATGTATAGCATTGTATTACTTGGAGTAGGCCTACAAATACAATACACAATGGGAAAAAGGTAGGCATTATAAATGTATTTGTATTAGTTGTTTTGCCAAACTAATGTTTAATTTTACATTAGATTTTTGTTGTTCTGTCTTTGTAGCAACTTTTTTTACAGTGAAGGTGGGAAGGCATTAAGGCACGTCCGAATCCAATGCTTCACTTCTTTAGATACCTTCATCTGATCAATTTTTGAAGGCAGCATATATTTATCCTTCACTGCCTTTGATATCCAACAATCCTCTGCACTACATTCAATGACAGTTAAGCTAGAAAAAGAAAGATGGTGTCTGACAGTTGTGGTTGCTGCTGGTCATTTGTGTGTAAATGTACGGTTTTGACCAAAGTTTTCCACTTCTGATGTAATTTTTTGTGAGAAATTACTTCTGTAGTAATTAGTTCTTACCAAAGCTCGTTCTATTTTGCTGTAGGTCATTAAACTGTTACTCTGCCTCGGAAGTCTGTTTGAAATCAGTTTCGCAGGTACCTTAGTGGGCAAACGCCTGCAGAGTCAAGGCAGCGAGGCAAGCTGCCAAAGTTTTCGGATGCAACCAGAGAAACATAAGAGATGTTGTGAGACAGAAGTCAGGTCCAGTTCCACCACACTAGACTCTCTGTGTTCTTTTCATAATTTTTAAGATTTTATGCAGATATTATTTAGGTAGGCCTGCATGAACACTTGACTGCATTGATGTAATGTTAATTGCACTTAAATTATAAATAAAAATGAAAGTCCCTCCTCCCACATTCTTACTGCTCTAGGTGAACACTGACCCAAATAAATCAAGTTGTTGCTTGTTATGTGTTAATTGTTATTCAGAATTTAATTTAATTTAATTATACACTATAATTTTGAGTGAAGTTTCTTTTGTTTTCATGATTTTCAGACAAACAGAGTCTGTGAATTTCTTTGCAACTAGGAAAACATAGAAATAAAGGTGAGTTTTAGGCCCCGTTTACACGATGGGAAAACGCAGATATTTCTCTGCGTTTTGGCCTGTCATTTACACGAAAACGGCGTTTTTATCCCAGAAAACGATCATTTCTAAAAACTCCGGCCAAAGTGGAGATTTCTGAAAACGCCGGTTATATGTTGTCGTGTCAACTGGGAGAAACGGGGTTTTAGGTTCTCTCTTGTTGATTCTGAGGATTCTGAGGATTCTGATTGGCTTGCATGGCTTTATCCTTCTCCCTACACTGCCGCCCATAGGTTTGGCATAGTTATAAAGGCGCTCAATGGCGTATTTATGCGGGTTGTGTGCACGATGTTATTATTGAAAACGGAGGGGGAGAAATATTCGTTTCTCTAAATACCCGGCTATGTGTAAATGTGGCCTTAATTGAATGCATTCAGAGATTTATTTGGTTCAGAAACAGTATAAATGATGTCTAACTGAGACCTTATAAAACATTGAAAATTTGTCCACGCCAGCCACATATGAAGTAGTTTTGAACCTTGTACAGAGGTCCCTTGGATGTCAATATCGGAAGTTCAGAAGACGTCATAAAATAAGCAAAAGACGTAATATAAACTTTCATTCTGGCTCCTCAGGGGACGTCTTTTCAACGTGTGACTGACAAATACGTTGAAATTACGTCTTTTTGACATAGGCTACCTTTGGTCAGTGGGATAGAAGTGCTAATACACCAATTACAACAAAGAATCACGAGTTTGCACAACAGCACTGGACACACAGTTAAATGGGAAACTAACATGACAGAAGATTATGGACTATGGAAGAAGTGGGTATACGCAAATATTGATCATTAGAAGTCGTACGCAAACAGCCCTGGGCAAAAAGTAAGTAGGCAGAGTATGTATGCATATGGCCTCGACTACACCACTCATATGATAATTATTTGCAATACTAATAATTATTGCAATGAAACTATATTATCATTATATTAGCCTATAATTTATCTTTTATAAATGTAATTCTCTATAGGCTTTATTAGATCAATAAATGAAATATATAGGCCTAATTTCTCTTTTCCAAGAGTTTTCATAATCTTGATGCCATTTTGTCTTGATGTCATTGTGTTTACCAAGCTGCTAAATACTATTAACAAAAATAGCCGTAACTATGGTAACAAACAACATGTTCGTGAGGGGTTCGTTCTGTCATTCCTGTCAACGTCAGTCACAGAGGAGACCCGTAAAAGGCGGGAGAGATCCACATTTGGGCATGTTTCCGCACACGGCTCCTCGTCACATTTACGCACGTCTAAAACAAACAGAGTGGGACAGATTTGAAGGGTCTGGATGACTATAAATCTCTGAGGTCGCTCTCTCAGTCACACCTTTCCACAAACAGGTAATAAACAATATTTTAATATTTTTAAGACACATCACAGCATGGCAGCAACGCACAAGAACATGACGGTGACGCGCACCATCAGTGTTGGAAACTGCACGAGTGCCGACAGCGAGTCAGAAAGCGCGGGATTCCCTTTCGCGCGCAGGCACAGCTCCGCGGGAAACCTCGCGCTCAATTGGGCCACCGCGAGAAGTTGCTCGTTCGGAAGTTCGCTGGGGTTAGAAAACCGCGGAAGTAAAGACAGTATACGCAGTATCGTCGTGACCCCGGATAGCATCCCACAATTCACCATTCCAAAACTAGCCCTGGAGTATGGCTATAGATCCAGAGCGAATGAGAAAGAACGACAGGATGAAGAAGAGGTGGACTGGGGGAGCTATGACGACATCAGTGGATGCTATCATGCCAAGCTTTCTCTTTCATCATCAGTGTCATCCTCATCATCATCCTCTGGGTTCGGCGTATCTCCTGTACGAAAAGCTGTCTCGGATCTCAAACATTGCTCAGACCCTGCTAGCCAAGCGGCTTTCTCCTTACCTCACCTTCCCAAGGTCACCACCCCATACGGCTTTGTAACTTTGAGCAAAAGCCCACAAATGGCCAATGAAGAGGCACTCTTCTCCCAGGGCCATAGACGTTGGGGTCACGATGAAGAGGTCAACACGTCTAAGCACCCTAAGCTGGAAACAAAAAGAAGCATCGCTGTCAGGACATCCCCCATTCAGATACATGCCAGCACCCCTCCACATCAGTCTCCTGTCTCTCATCGTTTCTTTAGAAGCCACAGCGTTACAGGAATCGAGATCCAGAGGAAACTGGCTCAGAACAGTGAGCTAGTAAAGCAAGCACCGGTCAGCAAAAGCAAGCGAAGCCTTTGGGGAATTCTTCGCAAACATGAAAGAAAGTCTTTCGACTTTAATTTAAACCACAAATGAACAAACCCAGAGCAGTATTGCTCAATAACATGACAGTCGAGCGCCTTCTATTGTAAATTAACAAGTTTTGTTGTTGTGTGGGAATTTATTTATTTTATGCATGAATTTCTCATGTTCAGATGTTCAGATAGATGTTGTCCATGATCTTATGATGAAAATAAAAGTTTTTGAAAATACAAATGGTTTCAAAAGCATCTGTCTTCTGACATACAGTATAAGCTGCCGCTACAGTGACCTAAAAAAGCCTGTAAAATTAAATGACATTAAAATATCAATCCAACTGACATTTATTTGGAAATAAATATAACACAAACACACATTTTTAGCAAAACACTTTATGGAAATTAATATCATACAAAATTAAGACAAACTTTCCACACAAATTATATCATAAAAAAATCACATTGAATCCAGCTGGAAAAAGAGCACAGACAAAGTCAGTTCTGAGAAGAAAAAAATGATTTGATATTTTGTGTCTAATGCACTATAAAATTATACATCCAAGTGTGCATTGAGAGTCCAATCACTTTTTCTAGCCACTGCATTAGAACATAATAAAACATGTTTAATGGAACTATCAAAAAGGAATAATAATTAGTTACCGGTATATGGAAATGGTATTCAAAATCCACTTGGCATCTTTGAATATGGCATTTAGGTTCAAGTGGGTTCATGAGACAGTTTCCTTGCATTTTGTCAGCGTTTACTGACATGACAAGGCTACTGATGTGAATCTGTGGCAAACTCTGCATAAGGAAGCCCCAGGACTCACAGCATGTGAAGAGTCTCTTTACTAAGAGCAGCATATGAGCTTAATGATGATCCACTTCAGGGTCTCTTCAGTGCTTGCGTCCTTACTGTCCCCTCCTCACCCTCGCTCTCTTTCATTCTGTTTCATTTTGATGAGAGCTTCTTCCCTGCACTCATGTCTTAAATTAGAACTGCAATTCATCTTTTGATCTGCACTTCATGGATGGACATGATGGACTTCTAAGAAATACTCGGTTTGCGCATCTAAACATGCAAATCCTACATCTGGATTCTATTAGACTCTTTATGACAGCATGAGTAGAGTAGACTCTGCAACAGTTATTGTGTATAAATAATAATAAATAAATTGTTTTTAAAAATTGTATACATAAAATATATTGAACCTAAGTTTACATTGCACTATTGCATGATACATTTAGATTTTCTGTTCATAGTTTTGAATTATTGCTATTGGCACCTTAAATTTGATGCCTTTGTCAACTGTGCAACTTGCAGCTAGTATTTCATAACTCTTTTCACATTTTTTAAAGGAAATATATGCAATTTGTTTGGTCATAGATCTTCTTATGGCAGCTTTCAAGTACTCAGATTCAGCTATACATATTGAGGACAAAAGAGCGAGACAATAAGCCCTCTCTGACTCACTCTCACCCTCCAGCCAGAAGAGCTGTATCTGTATCTCCAGAACCATCTGAAGACACTACAGACTGATCACAGAGCTCGGTTTGAATGGAGGCCTTAAATAGGGAATGGTCCTCTTGAGCCAGAAACTTTTATCGTCAAAAACGAATCATTGTTATATAATTCAACACGGTTAGTCTTATTGTTTGAATCTTTTGTTTTCTAGCTTACTGCAATGTGCAACTTTAATCGAAATTTTAATCGTAAATATGCATAAACAACAAAGCAAAAGGAGTGGTAGCAGCCGACTGCAGCATAAGCATAATAAAAACAGCACGGTAAAATGTCCCAGGCTCTCCCCGGCTAACACAGCACAATGTGACGACGTCGTCAGTTAGTCGTCATTTGGTCAGCGTGACATTACTTTGTGACAACGTTGTGAGGACGTCGTGGTAAAGTTCTTTTTTTTTTATCTTGGCTAACGTTCCAGAAACATTGTGGGCACGTCCTCAAAAGACTTCACTAGTTTATCCCATGGAGACTGTTGTAGAGACGTTTCTGGAACGTTATATATACAACGTTACACACATAGCACATCTTCATTCCCAGGACTAAAGGTGAGAAGTGTATTAAAAAATAAATGCCACTGAACTGAACTGAACGGACTCGGAAATTTGGCTGATTATTGCTGCTGAAAAATGGTTGAGTTTTGGTCTGTACTAATCGGTCGCATCGGGAAAAAACATTTCGAGTTCTATAGACTGTCAAAAGTTAAAGAGAAGAGTGCAAAAAACTGAAGGCGTTTGTGGTTGAGAGAGGTACAGCATCAGCCACATGTGTAAATAGCGTTGACTATGGCTAAAATGTTGACGTAGTTAACTATGGCTACATTCACACTGTCAGTCCAAATCTGATTATCTTTGTACCCGATTGGAATCTGATCTAAAATGATGTCCACACTGTGTATCGCAACTGTTCAGATCCGATTTGTGTGTCCATGCAGCTCTTTGGCAAAAATGGCAATGACGTTGCGTTGATGGAGGGGTTTGCATTTGCAATAGAGATGTTGTCTTATTTAAATTTTACAACGAAATCTGTAGCCGCCACGCTGGACTACTGCGTCTTGAGCGGCAGAACTGTAGGAGGCCGTTGTGTACAGCTTTTTTCCGCGCTCTTGTCTGCGCCAGTTTCAAAAATAAAAAAATTCTGCTCGTCCGGCACTTTGCAACAACACAGCATTGTTTCGGCAGCGACTTTCAGCATGTTTCCTATAACAACGTCTGACGTTTACATTTTACGTGGCGTGAGAGTCATATATCACGCGAAATCCGATCAGAGCGTTCAGACTGAAGCTGATGTACTGTTTTCATGTGCTTTTTTGGACTGACAATCTGAACGTAGCCTATGTCGGGATAAGAAATAGAAGGAAGAATTGCAGTAAAGGCAAGAGAAGCTAGCTCGTTCGGATCTTTACCATTTATTAACTTTAGTTTGTCAAAATTCCGCACTCTTTCCTGCTTACTAAGTCCTTCTCTATATGATTTCGTAGCTTCCACAAGTTTTTTCCGTGGTTTATTAGTGTAACAATGTGTTCAGTAGTACATAAACAGTGCAATCCATGCTGTTGTTTACTTTCGAGTGCCTCCATAATGGCCGCGCATCCGGGTCACCGCCCAGAACAAGAGGGTTGGTGAAAACCCTCTATGGGAATCTCAAAGTTACGTCGCTGGAACGTTATATGTGGTACGTCGCTATGGCGAATATGGTCTGGTCCGGTTACATCTTCACAACGTAACTGTGTTAGCATGGGTCGCTCCCTTCCTGCTTCATACCACAGTAACCTTAATAAAACTTTAATATATTAGCTCACAGATTAACATGATTTCCGAAGTCCCGTCGGATTGCTTTCAATCGGCTGTGGAGGAGAAGACGACAACTCCCATGATTCCACGCTCTCATTATGTGTTATTGTTTTGAAAAAGCGACCTGTAGCATTGAAACATACATACTGTGCCTCTAAATTCTGTCTGACAACACTTTTTCATGTTTCAAATATATTTAGAATTTCGAAGAAAATAAAATCTGAACGATCCAGATCCTAAAGGCCTGTTTAATACATTGTTTTTATTTTGAAATTGAAACATCACTTTCAGGCTATCATGCAAACCGACTTATAGTTTAACTGAAATGCTTGCACTTGTTTCAGATTTTTTTTTAAATCCATTTTAGCTATACTTTTAAGAGAATTCCATCAAAAAATATATATATATATAATAATATAATGAAATATTAGCAATATATATGTGATTTTGCTAAAAAAGAAAATGTTTTCAGATGCATGGCTAATTTTGACTGTGGCTGTGAATGGAGAAAGATTGTTTATGCAGACGGTGTAGTTACAACATCTACCAGCAGGGCAGGGGTATAAAAACATTTTTTGCATAATATGACCCAATCACACTCTTATCATTATTCAGCATTCAGAAGTTTTTTCTTACCAATAGACACTTAACTTGACAACTTTTTATCTGGCTCTACCTTCTGGGTTGTGTTTTGGTTTCTACTAAGCTTTTATTAGACTTAGACTTGGGGAGGTTTTCGCTCCTGCTTTTGCCACTCTGTAAAGCTGCTTTGGGATATTGTGCATTGTTAAAAGTGCTGTGTAAATGGTGCCGTCCAATTGAACTGAATCATCTGAAGTCCAGTTTAACTGAACTGAATCCAGTCTTTATCTGGCCCATTCCAAAATCAGGCACACAAGGGCTGCGTCCAAAATCGCATATACTCTCCTGATTTTGCGATTGCTTAAAAAGTACGTTCTATATAATATGAATGTGTGTAGTATGAATGTAATCTGGACTTACTACATTTGTCATGTTGTCATTATCAGGTGACCTACGAGTGTCAGTTACATCACTTCACTGCCATTTATAAATCCTCTCCTGTGGCCTCATGAGACAGTAAAGTGTCTATCGTATGCACACTTCAGAATCTCACTAAATGTAGTAGGTCATCTGGGTACTTTTAGCCTACTCTTTAATAGTACTGTGAATTGCATACTTCTTTTGTCACATACTGTTTTCACCTTCTACATAAGGAAGTATGCGATTTCTGATGCAGCCTATGTCTCAAGTCATGTTTGAGGTTGCTTATGGTTTATAAAGGGACAACAGTGTCCTCTAGTGAGTGAAAGATGACAGTGTATGAAGATAAATCTTGCAGAGTCTGTCTCCAAGCAACTTCAATTTTGCAATGAGTTTGTAACTGGTGTGCTTTAAGCTGTAGAAAACACAAATAAAATATCAAAGTTTAAAAAATTCCTCCAATTTATAGAAATGCTCAATTAAAAAAAAATCCTTAGATTCATGTTTGACAAAAATGTAGCTCAATGCATGTACAGATTGCAAATAAACATGTCATCCCATGCCATGACAGTAAAAGGTATAATCTAGAACTTACAAAAACTGGTTCCTTCTTTTAAAATGTCCTATTTGAAAGTACAGAGAACAGATGTGCACAAAATGCACTCAGCTTTTCCGCTGCCAACCTCAGATGCTAGATATGCTGTGGCAATGTCTGAGTGAGATAACTGTGTGTGTGCTAATGCACTAGAAGAAAACTACAGGAACTGACAGTTGTAGGAGGGTAAAGCACATTCACGAACGCTCTCACTGTCACACGCTAAACTTCAATGGATCAAGCAACAGACTACACTCTACTGGGAGCGTCAGGAGGGGCATCGCCACCTGCACTGCCCATCAAACAGCGCAGGTAAGAAATGCTTGTGTTATGACTTGACACATGCTAGCTGTCATACCGGAAACATCATACCACGAAAGTTACTCGTTACTCAATATAATGGAATACAAATGAAGCAGGTCTAGCCCAGTAATTTGTTCTGTTGTTTCTCTGTGAACTCGCATGTGCGCATGTTTAGGAGCAAGTCAACTTCGAGCTCCATCCAGGATCTAGATCTGAAGGTGGGAGATCTACTCTTGTCTGGCCCACAGACACCTGTGTCTCCATTTGCTGAAGTGTTCACTCCTACTTACTGTAATGCAGCCCACTGTCCAATACACCATCGCTATGGTGAGCACTTCTAATGTCTGGTATTGTCTGGAAGAACCTGGTGTGTTTGTAAAGTTTAATACAAAATGGTTCGTTTTGCAGCAATGATAAGGATCTTAGTAAAATGAGAACTTGATTCTGTAACGTTTCACATGCATAGCCTTCCTCATTTCTGGTTATGTTTTTTTGTTGTTTTAACACTTTTTTTCTTTTACGTAAGTATTTTGAGGGAAGTAACACCTGAAACCTATACAGTATGCCACTAGACAAACAACTAAACCACGCAGAGTCTGTGTCTCACAACACTGTGGGAACTGAGAGTTTCCACATAATTTCATTTCATTGTTCCATAACACATGACATGCACCACATCTGAGAATGCATGTGTTTGCTCTACTGCTAGAAGTAATTTTGACCTTGTTGTGTTGCTCAGAAAATCACCAGGCAAGATTCTTCTCAGATCAAACTCCTCCTCCAGTACCCAAAAAGAGCCTGAAGAGAACCCTATCCCTCCCAGCGGAGGCTCTGGACCCATCTTACCAGGATCACACAGGAACCTACAACTATGAAAATCCATTATACATGATAGCACCATTCCATGGCACACTTACACTACAAGAGGAAGAGGTACAAGTGGAGCTACATCAAGGTCCGTCCTTGCACAGAGTGAACTTTGATACACAAGATGAGCAACTTCAAAGAGTCTTCAGAAGCTTCCAGAGCCATGAGCAAGTTTCCATGGTCATTCAAAAGTGTTATCTTCAGTTTCTCAGGAATACATTGCAAAACATTGAATCGAGCATCTTCCTAAATGAACAGGAAATGGAGATGGCAAAGACTTCTCACCCTAATGACTTTATATTGTGTGAGGAGCAGTGGACGGAGAGGGATGCTTCCTACTTGGTGCGTTGTTCGAAGATTCCTGGGAGACTGTTTTCAGCAAAGGTAAGGACATCAACACTGCAATTACAAATAGTGACCAATCTAAATTAGATTTACAAGGAATCCAGTTAGGTACTGTAGCAATCCGCAATTGTGTATTTTGTGCACAAGGGTTTTAAATCCAAAGATCTAAGTAGGCCATTAACGATTCCCAGGCCGAGCCCCTGAACCACAAGCAGAATACGCACCCTTATATGGCAACCCTAGCTTGCAGTACAAAACCCTCAAACCACACTTCCTTCATCATGCCAGGTGTTGAGAAACAGTACCAACAGTTTGACATGTGTTATTTAGATTTAAGGGCAAGTATTTAGCCACAATGCAACAGAGTTTTTGGGTAAAGGACTAGAGAATCCTACATGTTGCATGTTACTGAATAAAAGAAAATTTGTATTTTAAAGACAACTCCTAAATGTTTCGACAGGTTCACAGAGAAGATTTGGTATCAGATTGCGCTATATCCATGCCGCATCCTAACATTGAGCAAAGAGTGGTCCATTTCCCACAATGCACTGCTACGAATCAAACTTCCACCTTGCAGCATGCTGAGACAACTTCAGAGCCTTCACATGGGGACACCACTGAAGTGTGCCTGGCTGATCTTCTAGAGAAAGGTTTTAGTGTGACTGTGGTAAGAGACTTTCCATTGGGGACACTGGAGGACTTTGTTGAGGAAGGACACTCTTTGCACTCCAGCTTTCCTGAGGTTTATGAGAGGAGGCTTTGTCTTCTTGCCCTCCAGTTGGTACTAGGACTACAGCAGCTGGGACATTTTAAAGTAATTAACAGGGAACTGAAACCACAGAGTGCGACTTTAGTGTGGCCTCATATCACGAGCAAGGGGGCTGACACTTGGGAATACCCTAGTAAAATGAACATGAATACAGACACTTCTAAAGGTACACCCAGGATCACAGTGACCGAAGAGATAATACACAAAAGTGATATTTGTCAAACTTTATGGGAGAAGTGGGGCACCCCTCGTTTAGTACTGAAAGGACATTATGAGGACAATGTTTTTCAAGAAGCAACATCCCAAGAGTTCCAGTTGGGGACTTTGCTGAGGTACTGCCTACATCTCACTGACGGTTGCTCATCCGTGTCGAAGGTGCCTCAAGACACTCCATACACTCAAGGATTGCTGCGGCTGGTCTCCCAGCTTACGTCTGAGAAACCTGGGCTACTATTGGCCGATGTGGTGGGTGTCCTCCAGGCCTTACTTTGGGGTCCACGACAGGGACTTTTTCAGCAGAACCAACTGGAGAGCTCTGTGTTTTCTAATTGGCTGCTACTTAAGCGATCTCTTTTAGTCCTCAAGCTTGCCGAGAAGGGACTCTTCCAGAATCAATATGGCTTGGACTGGGAAGACTATCTCTGCCTGCAATATATATCCCTTACTGACCCCAAGACGATGTTTCGCATTACTGAACACATGGGCCTTCATGACTTTTTTAAACCTGCTTAACATTAAAATTCAAATGTTAATGACAGTTGTCAGATAGTGAGACTTACATATAGCTGTTGAATAATTCAGCTATACAACCTAAATGAACAGTTTTTGAATGCTAATAACAAGTTTGTAGCATATTTGTTATTCATATACTGCTGTATATGACATGAGAACAAATGCTTATTTCATCATGGCTAAAATATCCATTTTTTATGCATCTTTCAGTTAAACAACACTTGATTTAGTTCTCCTGTTTTATGTAACTAATTTTGGCCACAATTTTTACCCTTCATGTCATGTGCTGCACTTTGTACATATGCATTTCTAATATTTTTCACCCACTTTATATGGCTATAAATAAATTACTATGTGAAACACTTGTTACATATCAACTGTTACATTTTCACAGTGGGCAGATTATATCCAATGTACAGTAAAGACCTCTCCAATACATACAATGTATTACAAAATCAGCTTATTGTTGGTTGACCTTGTGCAGTTTACTTATTAACAATACCTGGAAAAATTAACATTACAAATCAGGGGTTAGGAGGACAATAAAGTCTGAAAACCCAGTGAGACTATAATAATTGACATTATGCATGTGGAAATGAAGAGAGGTAGCAAAACCAAGTCGGTGTTATAGGGTGAGCATTTTTTTATTCTGCACACTGTAGGAAACATGCAGACAAATCCTATTGAAGACATAACTAAACTCAAATTCATGCACACATTAAGCACAACAACTTGAAGCCACCAGTAAAGAAATCAAAATATAAGCAATAAAAACCATGATTCTACATACATTGTTGCTTGAGATCTTAACCATAAATATTATGTTCTAAAAATGATCAGTGTGGGAATGGGTGAAAGGGAATCAGCAAAGAATCCATTACATTGGAAGTTAAGCCCAGTGGTAATGGCTTAAAAACTAATGGTCACTGCAGAAATGCGTTTACACTAGTGCAAATACGACTGAAAATACAGCACAACCCTTACAAGAACTACAATGTAGTTAACAGGGGAAGAAAAAAAAGAAAAAAAAAGTCAATTTGACATTCATACCGTTTCTTTTAATGGTGAGATACAGCATGTTGGGTGAGATACAGCATAGTTATTAGAAGCAAAATGTGATTGATAAGCCTTATTCGTCACTATCGGTGTCGGTGTCTCTTTCGATGCTGTAAGCCATGAAGAAAGCGTCGGGGCGGGTTGGGACGAGGGGATGACCCGGTCTCACAATTTCAAAGCCCATGAAACTGAATGTCCGCAGCAGCGATGCTGGAGATGGTAGCAGAAAGGGTTAAAAATAGGCACAACTAACTCAAACAAAAGGCATGAAGGGAGATAAAAGCCATAATCCTTACCTCTGTCATCTCGGTTCTTATGGAAGCAGATGAAAACATGGTCAACCTGTAACTTCTCCTCTGCAAACTCCAGCAAGAGTGAAAAACTGTTGCAAAAGAATGGAACCAGTTGAGACAAAATTAACTTTGTATTAAAAAGAAAAACCACAAGATAACATTCATTTGACTCACCTATCTTTGCTCCCTTCAGGGAGGACACCAGTGGGGATTTCGATGTAAAGGTTTGCCCCTTTCAGTGCCCCCCTCCAAACTAAGTGCTTGCTCACAGAGCAGCGGCGCTCAAAAAGCAAAAAACGTACACGGCTGTTCAACGTGGGGGCTTCCTCAAGAACCAGTAACTGAGCATCCTACAAACAGGACACAAATAGAGTTATATGCATGCACTTATGGGCAATAACTGCTAAAGTCATTTAACATATTGAAGCAATGGATGACATTTAAATCATTAACATAAGTCAGGTGAGGTGGAATGACCAACCTCAAGTTATGAGATTAATATGTAGATAAGATATGACCCTTGCACAGTGAGATAACAGCATACATCATGCAAACACTATCTTTAAGCAGAATACATTCTAAAGACTAAAGCCCATTCACACCAAGAACAATAACTATAAAGATAACTATTAGCGTCCACACCAGCAGACAGTCAGTTTATTAGAAGCACTCGCTAGGGCTGTGACTTTCCTGCTCGTGTCCCACATTCCTCTTAAAGCGCAGAGCGATAGGCTATATGACGCGCTTTGTGTGGAAATATAAAACAAATGTTTTTTTTAAACATTTCATTATATTATTTAAGTTACCGTTGTAGCGTGGACTTGGTTTATATTTACAATACTTTTTAGAACTACATCATCGGTATAGTTATCGTTCTTGATGTGAATGGGCCTTAAGTAATGTAGGCTACACATTTAGTTTTCACTCTAATTCTATACTTTTCTAATTTTCAATTGTATTTTGTTCACACAAATTGACTTTCATGTGATGTGAAATGTGACCCAAACCTCTGCACTCACAGAATAGAATAGCTTTGCTGAAAGACTGTGATCCCGCTGATCATTCCCTCGCCCACCTGGGATCTTCAGGGGTGGGTGAGGGACATCAGGAACACCACAGAGGCCCCGGACACGGGTTACTGCAGCGATGGGAGCTGTAACCAGGAAACACAACATACTTGTTAACAGAGAGCATGACAACAGCATATAATAAGTACAAATTAATGAACAATAGACTAGTAAGTTCCAGTAGCTCAACTGGTAGAACATGACGGCAATCCCAAAGGTTCCATACGCTGGGTGTTACAACATTGATTAAATGTTTTTTTGTTTTTGTTTATATATATATATATATATAAAAATGCAGAGAGACAGTAGCTGTCCGACTAGGTGAGGAAGCAGCATGATGCCTTTGATCCATTTCCGTTTAAATGTCAAAATAAACTTTTTGCAAAGACAAGATTTTTTTCCCAACACAAATAGAATTATAACAATAACAAGTTTTTTTTTTATTATGAAATTGTGACCCTGGACCACAAAACTAGTCATAAGTCGCACGGGTATATGTGACAATAGCCAACAATACACTGTATGGGTCAAAATGATTGATTTTGGTTTTTATGCCAAAAATCATTAGGATATTAAGTAAAGATCATGATTCATGAAGATATTCTTTCAGATGACGTATAAATCTCAATTTTAAAAAAAATTGACAAGACTGGATTTGTGGTCCAGGGTCACAATTGGGGTTGTTTGAATGAAAATATTAGTTTTCTTCATGCTTTCCAACTGTAAATGTAACTATATTAGCATCCACACCAACAGACGATATAGTTCTGTTTATTCCAAGTGCGGGCAGCAGTTGGGTCAATGAAAATCTTTAATAAACAGACCAAAAATTAATGGATGCATCTGCGAAACCAGAGAAACCTCCATTCAATTCAGTACCACATGTGAGGGCAGTTTTGGTCTTGTGTGTTCCATTGAAAACAGCCTAATAAACCCTGAAATCAGATTACCGTACTCTACACTCACATGGGACATAGCGAGCCCGTTACAGATGCTGGGTCGTGTGGGAGGGTATGAGCAGTGGTTACACAACAGCTTGTAGCAGGTGAATGAACACCGACATTTTAGACTGAGTAATAGGGGTTACTTAAGACCTGTGGTTTGTGACGCGTTAAAGCATTTAAGACATAAATGGATATGGTCCAATCAAAAAGAATACAAGAGGTAACCGGTTATAAAACCCTATATGCCCCAGTACAAGTTAAGACATGCCTACATCTAAAAATCACAATGCAGACTGAGCCACATTTTCCTTTATACAAAACATTTTCATATTAAACTCATGGATTCATTGAGCAGTTTTAAATCAAGTTAACTTAATACTACACAAGGGAAAACTTAATTGGTATTAAGTCTTCTGAAATAATCTTTTAAAAGCATTATGGTTCTCCATTCAGTTCAGCAACGACGCATGATAGATGAACAAACAAGGGGAGATGGGCGAGGCGACGTTTAAATTATTAACTTAGCACATTTCAATCCGCTTCAAAACAGATTAAACAAACATTGTGGAAAGTTTCTCGTTTAAATGAGAACTAAAATTCTTACTCAATATATAATTCATAAAACATCTTAGCATTGACACAAAAGCAATTCCCCTGACTGTTTTCGCTTTGCCAGCTAACGTTAGCATTGAAACGTTAGCCACCTCACGAACATCTAACGTACCCGTCAATCACTTGTTGAGCTGTGCGACACCTGAATAAATGCGCTAAACTGGGGTCAATAAAATGGAAATCATAAATAAAAATGTTATGAGGTAGAGAACGAGGTTTAAAAAACCGATGATTGACTCGAAAGCCAAACTGAGACCGCATCTACAGCTAAATGCACTTAAACAGACGTTGGAAATAACGACAGTTTGAATGGGTGATTTGGACGTTTCTCGAATGTTCTACGAACGCGAAAACCTGTTACCTGGCAACGGGCCTGTCAATCATTCTAGCCAGTGACTGACAACACAATCCTACCTGAATTGCGAGGCTTTCTCACGTGATATTTAACAATAATTCTTTATTTTTAATTAACTTTATTTAAAATAGTTTTGACAGGTGGATAGACTTAAGTCTCATTCTGCTAGCAAAATAACAAAAACAATAAGGCGTACAAACATTAAAGTGTATTTCGTCATAATTTAAAGCTCGGTAGGCTGTACTGCTAAAACAAGGCCTCAAGCGAGCGAGCTAGATTAAAGTCCCACATTACCTTTCATTCTCGGGTTTATTACGGGTCATTTCGATCACTGGCATCTTGGATATATTACTCTCTTTTTCTCTGACAAAACAGTGGCTATTCAGGATCGTCTGGAGGTTGGATTTAACCATCCGGCCAACGTCAAGGCCCGACTCTTCTCTCTCCGTGCTCCGACTGAATGTGTAATGCTGTGTAGGCCCGCAGTATTTATACTCGGAACACGAATGGGCGTGGCTTATACGTTACGTCATGCGTTCAAACAAACAAATAAGCTCCGACTAGAAATAAACAAATTAAAATAGAATGTAGTCACATTCGCGATAATAGGCTTAATGTCTGATTTATAAACTCACATGTGTGCAGTATGTAAAACTAGAATAGGATTATAATGAATTGAAAATAGGCTAATTTACAGGCTTTCTAACGGAGTTACATAATCTGTCAATAATTAAGCACAATTGTCATTGTTACGCATTCAACATTAGTAGCAGTGCAAGATGTACTATAACTAAGATTCAATTATAATTTATATATAACTGAATTAATTATTAACTAAAAATATGAATAATGTTTATGGAAAAATCTCTTGAAATTTTTCTTGAGGTCGTTTGTGTTGTATGTATGAGCATAAATAATACCAACATTCAATTCAAGATTGCAAATAGGCCATGCAAAATCACATGCTTGTATTTTATAATGAAGTCGCAGCTGTGCCTGTCCATCAGGGCTCGGAAGAACTTGAGACACCTCAGTTTTTGCATGCACTCATGCTTTGCCTGGTAAGAACTGCACGTTTAACTACGAACAGTCTAATGCTGTTATTTTGATTGTTTGTTCTTAGACTTATTAGCACTCATAGTTTTGTAGGCCTACTTTCGGTGCTACAGATCCTCCTGGTGTTTTGCTAGACTTACATCTTTAGGAATTTTAGTCAATAACAGAAGTTTAAATAGTTGTAAATGTAAGTGTAAGATATGTAATACCTCATGGACGTTTTGTGACAAACATTCTAATCTTCAAGTCCACAGAAACATCCAGAAAGGATCATCTGAGCAAGTATGTATCCCTAACCCGCAGTGGGGTCTCATTTGTGATTTTAAAAAATATATGCACGATTTGATTTTGAATGTCAGTCTTATTCGCTGTATTAAGAGTGTTACACTTAATTTCTGAGTTACTCAACCATCTCCATTCGACAGTGAAATATCGGCGCATATTTCCTGTGGAATCCTTGAGTAAGGTGCAAAATCCATGGAAAGGCGTCACTCTGAACCGCTGTATATTAGTGGCCATGGTCATCGTGGTGGTCAACTCTGGGGTTGAGATAGTACAAGGTGAATTCTTGAATGTGAGTCATCATGCGGTTGTTTATGTGTGCATGTAGTGTGCAGCTAGTCAATTGTTATTGCAAAATAAACCGTCAGCGCCTGAGGTGTCTTGTATAGTTGTATCATCCTGAAGAGGTTTGTTCTTGTCATAAACGATTTACTGTACATCATTCTGTTAATTTCACGGCTATACTTACTGTCGTTCAAAGGTTTGGGGTCAGTTCATTCTTGTATATAGCAACATTGATCAAAAGTGACAGAAAATACATTTTTAACGTTAAAAAAAGATGTATTGTTCTTTTGAACTTCCTATATTCCTATATTCTTCAAAGAAACCTGAAGAAATGTACCACGGTTTCCACACGAAAAATGTTTTCAACATTGATAATAATTTAAAAAAATGTTTCTTGAGCACCAAATCAGAATATTATAATTATTTCTTAAGGATCATGTGCTAAAATGTTGAAAATACAGCTTTGCCATCAGGAATAAATGAATTAAAATAGAACGGTTCACAATATTACTGTATTGTTGGTCAAATATATGCAGACTTGATAAGTATACGATTTGTTTCAAAAACATTAAAATCTTAGTGTCCCCACACTGTCACAACTGACCAATCAGAACGAGTGTTTATGGTGTTTTAATGTGTTACAGAGACAATAGAGCCATACTTTGAAGTGACAGAAGATGAAGCTGGATCAGAGCTTCAGGCCGGTGATCTGACAGCAGAGGTAAGTCTCATGTCTTGAACTGTTTTCACTTTGTTCATAGTTTCTAAATTTTACCTATTTTTGCCGTAGCCTGATTCATGGTGGTACACCTTTGCGTTTTGGAACTGGAGATCTGAGGATGAACTCGAAGAGTTTAGAAAGAAAAGAGCAGCAAGAACACGACAGGATGGAGAGAAGGTCGGACCACGGAAGATCCGTAACAAGGAAATGGCTAAAGGACTACTCAAGGAAAGGGAATAGTCTGTAATATCCCAAAAATTATGATTTGGATTAAATATAGCCTATATATAGAAAATAAATATATAACCT
Source organism: Phoxinus phoxinus (assembly GCF_949152265.1). Classification (NCBI taxonomy): domain Eukaryota; kingdom Metazoa; phylum Chordata; class Actinopteri; order Cypriniformes; family Leuciscidae; genus Phoxinus; species Phoxinus phoxinus. Next base: position 15,021,572 of record NC_136895.1, on the reverse strand, counting down.
TCATCTGAAATGTGATTTATATAAACTTAAAACCGCCTGTAACATTTTGATATCACTGAATATGTATATTTTCCCCTCTAATGACCTAATTTACACTTCAAATGACAGCTTATGTTTACACATGTACCAAGTCATTTTGTAAAACTGAGAGCTTTATTGTGTATTTACAGGCAAAAATAAATGCAGATGTATGAGATTTTATTCATATATTGCAATATATGCATACATAAACGCATTTCAAAGAGCAAGTAAGGCCGTCAGCGACATTCACACTTGGTCGCCACCACGTTGGTTTTGAAGGAGATGTTGGTGCCCTCGCTCTCCAGCTCGATCACACACAGGTCGTCATAGTCCACCGGTACACAGCAGAGAGAGCGATTGACAGGATGGCCGCTCTGGATATGGCTGTTAAGGAGGACGGCGTGGTTGTTGGCGTTGTTCAGTGGGAAACCACACACTCCTTCGCAGTTGTTGATGTTGGCCTGGGAGGGCTCAAGAAAGAACTTCCTCAAGGACACGGTTAAGCTCTGAAGCCGACACTGACTGGGCGTTGATGGGCTGTCCTCGTCCGCTCTGGCTGCCCTCTGGGCTCTTTCCGCCTCCCAGGTACTGAGAACCGTCTGCAGGGCCTTCAGCAGCAGCACAGACCGGTACTGCGCTTCTTTGTGGTCCTTAGTGACTATAAATAAATCATAGTTTGAATGAATCATAATATTTTAGATGCAATTCAATGGTAACATATAGGGCTGGGTGATATTTTTAATATTTATTAGCTATTAGTTTCCGTCAATACACTAGTTTCAAGATGTATCATTGTCTCCCCGAAATTCTAGAGTATGAGAGATTTAAGTCAAGACATGTTTTCATAGCATTTCTGATTTAAAGTTGGCAAGACTTATTCATTATGAGTCAGTTCAATCTGTTCGCTTCGGTAAATTGATATGAAATCATTATTAAATTATTTATTGGCATCTCACACAAATTTTACATGTATTAAAAAATCTATGTAAAAAAAAAAAGTTAAATATGTAGGTAACTATGGTTGTATTGGTGCATTTAAATGAAAACAATTTTCTGTGAGTTCAATTGGTTTTTAAATTATCTAAAAATCTCATTAAATCAAATCTAATTGGCCCTGATGGCTGTTTGGTTGAAGTTACAGTTTGTCAGAAAAAAATATTTGTGCTACCCATTTCAGCACAAATATCGTCAAAAGAATATCGTTGATTTTTTAGCTGTATCAACATACTACAGGTTGTCTCTTAAAGAGTGCATTCTAGATTTTGACCATTAGTGTATATGAAAAAAATGTAGGCTCACCTGCTTCATCGTCCTCTCCATCTGGAGAAACGGCACTTAGTTCACTCAGTTTCTGGAGCCTGTCAATCACCCTTTGCCCCGCTTCCTGCTGTCTAACCTGAGCCATGGCTTCATCCAGTCTCATTCTGAGCACAGACAGCAGAGGAGAATCTAGGGTCACCTCCACTCGGTGAGTTTGCAGGCCTTGCTGCCTCTGGGGGAAGACAAATACGGTCGGCATGGAGGAGTTCACCAGTCCTGATAGGAGGGACTCTGTGGACGACACTCCAAGGCTGAGAGGTGGAAGAGAATGCAGTGTATCCAAAAAGAATGCATTTGCATCATCCTGAGGTGTCGGTCCCCCTTTCTGATGAAGGACGTCACTCAAGAACTTCTGCAGCTCGCAAAGGAAAAGAAAAGTTCTGGATGGGGGTCTCGCGTCCAGTGGAATTCTGGGGAAAACAATGAAACATTGGCAATGTTCTGAATGGAATATTAGCTTACTGAATAATACTGTGCTGCATATATAGTTGGTTATCTAATCGCATAATGCAGGATTAAACTGAGCAGTAAAAAACTTTAGCTAGTGAATCATTTACCCGTGATATTTTAAATGAGGTGTCCTTTGCTTATCACGGTCCGAGAGGAAAAGTAAGATCGGCCTCATTGTAGTACTGCTGCCATTCACCTTTGTCATCAACACTTCCTGAAGCTCAGACACACTGGGTTTCGAGCCTAAAATGTAATGCAAAAGGTTCAAATGGGCTGTGTGAAAGGATTCATTAGAGTAGTCTGTTTTTGGTATGAAAAATGGTCTCACCACTTTCATTCTTCCATGCCTCAACTGTTACACTCAGCTTAAGGTGAACGTGGGCATGACTGTGTCCTCCCGTAAGAATCAGGAAACGTGTGGCCTCAGAAATGCAAACCATCTGAAAATCAAATAACCAGAGAAAAAAACACATGATGGCAACTTAAAATATGCTTGGAGCCACGGTGTAGTGCTTAGCACACCCTAATTTTACATATTGAGCTTTGATGCTCATGCTAGCAATATGAGTTAAAAAGTCCTGCTTCCCCCTTTCCATCTACCATCATTGTCAATAAGTCAGAAATATAGAAATCATTATCATGAGGTTGACCTGTGTATTTGGATGAATGGAATGACTGTTGAATGTCACTCTCAAACCGTCTCCTTTAATGGGATCGACATTAAACAGGAGCGCTACGGAAGCCTGGTTGGTCGGTTGGGCATGTCTTGGGAATGTGAGGGTTAAAGTCATCTCTCCCTCCTGCTCAGCATCCCAAACATCTATTAAAACATTAACCACAACTCAACTAATGGTGTCAACTGGACAAACATCCAACTAAAACAAGGGTTTAGCTGGAAATAAAATGTATGGATGAAAGAAAAATGTATTTACCTTCAGTTGCGTGTACACCCTTGAGGCCATTTCGGTTTTGTTGCACATTCTGAACTAGACGTGAAACCTGCAAACCTGGCGCTTCGGGCGAACATATTCCAAAGTGCTGGAAGTTAATCCTGTCCAGTTCACTCTCTCCATTCAGGGCTGACAGGAAGTCATCTATGGCATGACTGTGAGCTTGTTGCTCACTTGGCACATCTTCGGTGGCTTGTGTTGACAGGGCAGGTGGGCCAACTGGCTGTTCACTGGCGCATGCCGTATCTCTGACTTCTCGCTCATCTCCATTCAATCCTGTTGGTCAATTAGACAACCATTCATGGGCAGAAAAAGTGTCACCTAAAGTTATCCTTCCCCGTTTGGAGAGTTAAGTAACCCAATCCCGCTCCTGCAGGGCCACCTTCCAGCAGCTAATCAAAGTCTTTATGATCACTAGAAACTTCCAGGCGAGTGTTTCGGATCTAAACTATGCCCTCTGGGAGCGGGACTGGACACCCTTGCCTTTATGTGTTCCTCAAATTTGTCAAATGATTCCTAAACCCCTGCAACCACTTCAGGGAAGTCCAAAAAATATAATCAAGAAAACATAACAAACCACTATCATAACAACATCGAAGGTACAAGCTATTACTTTAGCAAGTTCATTGATCTGTGAGAAAATGCTAAACAATTCCATTAATGCACACGGAGACACAGGTACGGGACATATGGAAGGGACTGACCTGATAGCGGAGTGACTTTCGGCGTGTTGTCCGGCTCTTTGTGTCCCACTGTGGCACCATATGACCCAGTCGCCACAGTCAGAAGCATCATCAACCAAAATTTTGCCTGGAAAAGCATCTTCTCTCATTCATTCACAGAGAAATCCAACACTTGTTTTGGGGTGGGTCAGCAGCAGGGATGACTTTTATACACACCTCCTCCTCCTGCTCTCCTGAAACCAGCCAGCCAAGAAATCGCGTCCTTGGAGTAACGCTGGGTATTCAAAGCATGCAAGTCAACGTGTGAATTTCAGGGGAAAGTGAATGAACATCACATGCCTTTGAGCTTTGATAAGATGGAGGAGGAACTCATCCAGACAATGGAATACTGTGTAGACCCCAGCTGTAGTAGCGGATAACAGTTTGATCCAAATTGCAACAAAGTTCTATTCTTAAATTTGTACACCCCTTTCCTTATTTCATTCCCAAACAGTTAAGACTTCCCAGAGTGACTTCTTCGGGCACATTTGTGTTACCCCCATTGTAAGTTGTCTTATATTGCGCTGCGCACCTCGGATCTGGAGGAACTGTATTTTGTTCTTGACTTGATTAAATGTCTAGGGCATATCTGAGCCGGTAACCAAAAGGGTGTAGGTTTAAATCCTGCAAGGAGTGGATCCATAAACTTAAACAAGAAACCAGGGCACAGTTATGTCTACATGGTCAACTCTGTACTGCAAAACTCCAGTGAGATTCACATTGGCTTAAAAGTTGCACAACTTTCTGCAATGGTTTAGTTCTCTTATTGCTAAAATGGTCCCCCTAAATTCGCTGGTGCCTTATCCATGGCTCGTTCTTTTGCAGTGGATAGTGCATGTGCTTTTGAACCTAGGCTTGTACCGTTTCTGAATGCTCCTATATTTCCATATCTATGTTTTCTTACATTAAAGCAAACGGCTCGTAAATAAAAAAGTGCTAAAGACTGATTTGGGTAAATTACAGATTGTCAAAAGGAACAGCTACAATAGTCCTCTTGTTACTCCTAGCTCTGATCTCTGGAAGACGCACAGCTGCACATGTTTTCCAGACTTTCAAGGTCCCTCTAGCGCTGGTCTGATAGATGTTTGACCAGTCCCAAGAGATAAGGCAGGTATCTTTTAGCCGAAAGAATGGCTGAGAACAACTTTCTAGGACGAATTGCTAGAAAGTTTACCATATCTGGAATTCTTGATGAAAGTACAAGGGGTATTTCTTAAATGCTTACAACCGTACTCTGTTTTTTGTATTATGTGTGATGCGTTTTTACAGAACTCAAACACTTTTGCATTTTAAAAGCTGTAATTCATGATTCTATACTGACACATTGAAAGAGATCATACAGAGGCTGTATAAATATTTCTCAAGTCTATTTTAAGTCTGTTTTGCAAGAACACAAAAGAACACAAGGTACATTTATTTCTATTTTTTTATTTGTTGTTGCACGGGATTTCAGGAATCTTCATTGTATATCAACACCATTGCATTCTTTTCAAATTATATTCAACAAATATCATCTTTACTTATCAGCAGGCCCACATATGCAGCCACAGAAAGGACATTAATAAATGATCACGTGTAGTGACCTTCACAAAGGTCACTTGCATTGCCTCTGATTATTTTTAAATTGGATTGTGATTGTTTTATTGCTAAATTACCTTTGCCAGCTGGACATTAATCTTCGTACATAATGAAAGGAAGGCAATGAAAAAAAAATGGATCAAACTGAGCTTTTATTAGAAACTCTTTATTAACAAAAAGCTGAGATTTAAAACCTTGTCAACTAAATTCCTTTTGATTAAAAGCACCAACACAAATCTGACACCGCAAGAGTTTACTGTTGTTACACAATTATCCTGTGATATTTCTGCTGAATAATGAAAAAACATAAGAATGTGATTCATTGAAAATAGGAATGCATATCTTTCAAATTCATTCTAATAACTTAAGGGCAAATTACGACCTTTGAGATGGCATATTAAAAATGACTGTTCAGTGAAACTTTCTATCACAGGTAATGTGCAGTAAAGCAAATTAATTTTCATTTATATCTATCAGCTAGCCAATATTTTCAACATTCCTTTTAATATGCAACCCTATTAAAGCTAGAACTGATGTTCCTGAGACACTAGACCAACCTATATGAATTTACACATTTAGACATCCAAATTGACATAAATGTAACATATTTGTAAATCTATTTATAACATGCGAAAGGACTTGAGTTGCCTTTTGCAACGCACAACCTTAAACACGTACCTGAGAAAAAGCAACATCAAGAATTACGATCTGTTATCCTCTTAAATAGCTTAACATCGATTTCAAGAAGAGCTTAATTTCCACCCAAACAGGAGACAGCATCTGGACAATAGACGAAAGAGTTCAAATGAGACGTCACAAAGCAAAGCTTGCATTGACGTTTATTAAATGTTTACCCCTCACAATGTAAGGTGCATGAATTTCATAGCTGCATTTTCCTTGTTTAAAGTGTAGGAGAGCACCATCATACTGTTCTGAAGAGTATCCAAATGCTCAGGATTATGAAATCATAATAAAACCATCATTGATAAACAGTCGCAACGATAATCAAAACACACATTAACATTGACTATTAATTACAACAAAAAAAATACCCTCAGTGCTGGTAACAATTAATTCATTTAATGGTCAATATCCTATTTCAATAAAATGTCCTCATGTTAATTGGACAGAGAGACCATTTACACAATTTTTTTTTATATTATTATACACCATAGTCTATTAAACAGCATTCTGACTAAAGCTTAGGTGAGGTTGATTTTTCCTTGAGCACATACTTGAGCAACAAAACACACGATAAAAAGAAATAAGGACGCAAAACAATGAGGAAGTCAACTCCTGCTTTGTCTTCAAGTTGACGATGTTGCACGCTAATGACTATTTTGACAACGCTAAAATAGCTAGTGATAGACCGATATATCGGGCAGGCGGAAATCTCCAAAATTTCGTCCACACAATGCAAGTCAATGAGGTCCAAATTTTGGACCCCATAGACTTCCACAGTATGGACAAAATGTTTTTCTGCATTTTTCAAAATCTCTTTTTTTTGTGTTCCGCAGAAGAAATTAAGTCCTAGAGGTTTGGAACAACATGAATGACAACAGAATGTTAATTTTTGTGTGAACCATCCAATTAATTCTCCAAATATTTAATATATGCCATTGAATCTGCTACTGGCCAGTCTATTCTCTAGATATGCTATTAATTAGTCCAAAAGTCATTGGGAAACCCATATCGGTCGACCACTAGTACTAGCCCACTGACAAAAACACTAGCGATCTCTACAACCGGTCACATCAGAACAACTTCACATCACCACGATACGTAATAGGCTCAAACGCTAGGTTACACAATGCAATGCACTCTAGGACAGGCTGTGATAGTGGATTGTAGGTTTTGGTATGGGCATAATTGGTCTATTTGACATCCGTGTGAACAGCAACGCCAAGTTTGTGTAAGATGAAGCTGTTTGCGTTACATTGCGAAGAAAACGACAATTTTAAGAAACAGCACCAAGCCGCACGGGCCAAGACGGTAGGCAAATAGGCTTAGCACACTTTATCCTTACGAGAAACTAAAATCTTAAGGAACTAAATGGCAGTTGGCACCAGTTTAACAAACGTATAATTCAAAGCATTTACTACCTGTCACACAGGTCGATTTGAGCACCATTGAAGTAAATACTTGAAAAAAAAAAACATCCTATAAAGTTCTGCAATGTACTTTCATGCTTTTTAACGTAAATTAAGACGAAAAGGTGTTTCTTCTATATAAAAACGCCACTGATCCAAACAAGCAAGGGTTGCTTCGTGCTGGGGCGCCAAATTATATGATTACATCATAAATATAGGAAAAATAAATGCCGCAAGGCTTGAAAACATCCCTGTGTTAAAAGAAGCACCAAAATCTTTATTAATTTCTTTCTTTTTTTTTGTTGATGATCTTAATATAAATAAGCAGTCTAAAGTTGTACAGATTGTAGCACCATGTCTTTCTAGACTGCGAGTCAAGTACATACACACTTTGCACATGTTGTGCTCTGCTCTGAAACAAAAGAGCTATCACACACCAAAAAAAAGAACAAAAAAGACAGAAAATTAAAATGATAAATAACCCAAATTATATACACAATTATACAGTCTGAGAGAGACTACCATTCACAGTACAAGAAAAAAATACACAAAGAGAAAAAAGGATGAGCTGAAGTTCCCCAGTAGTTTTTGTTGTCGTTTTGTGATCTTGTATTTTCCCAGTGCGTGTACATCTTTTAATCAGTGTGTGTGTGTGTGTGTGTTTGTATGTATCTACAAGCGTGTGCTGGTTTTCCAGATTGCGGAGAGCACCACGACAACATCGGATTTTGTAATCCGAAAGAAAACGCCTGCGAAATCGGTCAAGAAAACGGTTCAGCACCAGATTCACCTGAATAAGCCTGTACCGTGTAAGACGCCGCGCCCCGATTGAACAAAATATGTGCATTGTATTAAAGGTTCAGCAGTAACTGTTAGGAAGCTTGCGTATTACAACAGGGCCCTAAACCAAACGGTTAACGTAGTGATTCAATAAGATCCTTACAAGCATTCGCTCATTCTGTGGCTCGAACTGCTGCTCTCCCAGCAGATTGTATTTCCTGGGACGGTGCAATTGTTTACTTTATGTTATGATTACTTTTATATGCGTGTAAAATGAAAGATCCCCCCCCCCCCCCCCCCCCCCCCTTTGATTAATAAAAGCTTGCAAATTTTAGAATTAAAAAAATGACATGCAGTCATAATACGTCATTAATAGCTCCACAGGTCAATTATTATCCAGTGTAAAAATAACAATTAAATTATTTTATTATCGGTGTCTCTCATGAAGCCGATCAAGAACATGGTAATATTATACCCCAAAAAAACTAAACAAAAAAGAAGAAAATTTAAGTCTATTTTTAAACTTTCTGTAGAGACAATCCACCTCAACTCCCAAAACTGATGCACACAAATGTTATAGTTGCCATGCAAAATATATTTAGCTTTATACTCTATTATTATTTGAATGTTTATTTCAGCTTTTAATATTACTCTAATATAATTTGAATTGCTAAGAATTTATTAAGAAATAAACAAGATTTCTTCTTTTTGGGGTAAAATATCACTTGGAGATTCACTCTTACAGGCGGAGCTTGTGGTTTCCTATTATTTACCTTGTGTGGCAAAAACAACTCAAATGAAGAGATTAAAATACCCAATACAGAACAGATTATTGGTCAAAAAAGTGACTAACATTTCTAAAATAGTGACTATAGCACAAGCTCAGGCTTTAAAGGTGAAATCCCAGCATGGGAATTGTATCTGGCTCCGGAGGCTTCATGGAGTCCACCCGGATAGGATTTTATCAATCATAAAAGCCACATTTCTTTTCATTGATATCAGCAGCAAGGTTATAGAGATTCACAAGTCGTTTTTTCGTGTAGGGCCCATTGCGAGAATTTAAATTCCTGACATTTAAAACACTTCCTGTGTCATCAAGTATAAATCCATCAGGAGATGGCTGCGAATTTAACCAGCCATCAAGCAAGGCCATGTTAAACTGACAATTATTATTGATAAATGACTGTTAGCATCAGCCCAACATGGTGCAACACGGCGAAAAACATGGAAGCTGTATGCTGTGTAAATGTGAATATGATTCAGGGGGCGTGTGTGTGTGTGGTGTGTGGTGTGTGTGTGTGTTAAGCTGCACCTGTGATAAGTTCTGATACCCATGCCAGTTTTTTACAGTGGCGGCTTTAGAAAATGTTCGAGCACCGGTGAGCGAGTCGAGCCCATTGGTCCACACCTGTCCATTGCATAGGTTATGTTGGGTTGAGGTAGATTTCTTCAGTTACCTGTAACCAGTCAGGGGTAAAATCCAGGAATTACACACGGTGTGGACAGACATATCATGAACATCAGGGCTCAACAATTTACATGCCTGGCAAACTTATGCATTTGGATCGCGATTTTTTAAACATCAGGGTTTTAAATAATTTTTTTCAATCTTTTTTTAATTATTATTGTGTAGGAGCGACTTGCTTGTAAACATTTACAATGGGCTGAAAATTATGTTCAGTGTGTGTGTGTGTGTATGTATATAAAGTAATTATAATAGTAATAAATATTACATATAACAAAAATAATTGTGTTATTTTATAAACGTTTTGCTGGATGATTATGATTTGATTTATTTTATAGATGCATATACAAATATAAAAGGTTTTTATTAATTAATTGATTCATATTTTATATAAAAATATATATGATATAAAATAATGAAAAATGTTTATTTATATACATTATGATTTAACTATATTTATACTGTGATGATATATATATATATATATATACACACACATACAATTGCAGTACAATTAAAAAATTAAATATAAATGGTTAAATTAAAATACATTTATTTTATATGATATATATATATATATATATATATATATATATATATATATATTTGATATACCTTTTATATTTGTATGTTTTGCATAAGCCATTACAATCATTTAGCAAAAATGTTTATAAAATTGCCACAGACTTACATTAGATCTATTATATTTCCAGCTATTATTTCATTGAATAGTAAAATATGTAAATCAGTCATTTTAAACTTCCTTTTAGGAGAAGGGAAAAACATTTAATGAAAAATAATAATAAATATTTTTCAAACACTTACAAAAATAGGGTTACTAATATGTTTTGTTCATTGCTACTACGCAAAATAAAATAAGATTTGTGGGGCTAGTATAGTAGAAATAACTCATTGTTGAGCCCTGAACATGTAATGATATTTTCAATAGACATAACAAAATCGACAATTCTGACATTCATATTCTAACTGCTGGTTTCTGAAACCAAAATAACTCAAAAGGAAATGCAGCTGCCAAAAAAAAAGAAAAAAATACAAATGAAAGAAAAGAAAATCAGCAAAGCGTGTCGCCCATTTCCATGCTAACACCACATACCTTGTTAAACTCATAATAATATAGCTGGCAGAATGCAGTAGCTTCCCTGTATCCGTCTAGTTAGAGTCTCTTTCAATTTCAACCCCCCTCCCTCACCCCCGGACGTGTCCTATCTGGGGCGATTGCCGGGGATCTGCGAGGCCGTGTAGGAAGCCTGCAGACCCAGAGTCCTCCAGGAGACCCCGGCCCCGCCTGAACCAGTGCTGCCGGGGGGGTGCGGAGGCGGCAGATGCGGGGGATAGTGCACAGTGAAGGGCCGGGAGGAAGCGGAGGAGGTGACTGAAGCGGATGAGGTGGCCAGAGATGGGGAGGAGGTGGAGGCGGGGAGGGACAACTGCGGCCTTGAGGAACGTGGGGAGGAAGGTTGGGGAGGGGCGGCGGAGGACGCGTTCAGGAGGGGAGGGGGCGGAGGAAGGGCGAGGGTGGGCGTGTGCAGGACTGTCTGTGTGCGGCTGTGCTGCGAGGGGCCAGAGGCCAAGAACGAGGCCCCTGGTTTGGGGTTCGTGTCCAGGTGCCTCTGCTGGGAACTGAGGGCCCCGGGGCCCGGCAGATTGGCCCCAGACTGCTGTGAGGAAACTGAAGGCACCATATGGTGAAAAATCCCTGCAGACATACATCACAGAGAGGGGAGCAAAAGACAGAGAGACAGAAAATGGGGGCTCAGCCAGATTGTGCACAGCAGCAAGCCAGTCCAACAAACAAGCACATAAAGCAACGAGGCACTGCGCTGATGTACCACCATCACCTCAAACCAATTCAATCATAAACAGTTTGCAATTAATGAAATATGTATAATATGTAAGGGTAAATAAATCTCCATTCACAACTCCTGTCTCACTGATCATGTGACTAATTTCATTTTCATGGACTGCGAGGTGCTGGTACAGAGTGAAATGCCTCAACACCCAAAATCAAAAACTGCAATTAAGACAAACACCCAGAGAAAATGTGAAGGAGTCGAGGAGTTTCTCGCCAATCTCACGAAGTATAAAGAGCTTGACGGCTCCGAATATTTTCACAGGCCTCTAAATCACCAGTTTACACCATAAAGGCCGGTGAAAATGATTTAAAAGGTTTTGGCTTTATAAGCTTTGTGGGATTCAACCAATAAAACCTGTCAAGAACATGTTTCACAGGAAAATCAAAAGAAAAAACTAAGATTACATAGTTGATTTTTTATTATTATACACTACTGTTAAAATGTTTGGGGTCTATAAGATTTTATAATGTTTTTGAAAGAAGTCGCCTTAGAAGTTAAAGAGGTCATCTGCAATAAAAACTGTAATATTATGAAATATCATTACAACTTTTATAACTTTCCTATTTGAATATATTTTAGAATGTCATTTATTCCTGTGATAAAAGCTTAATTTTCAGCATTATTATTACAGTCTTCAGTGTCACATGATCCTTCAGAAATAATTCTAATATGCTGATTTGCTGCTCAAGAAACATCTCATTATTATCAATGTTAAAAAACAGTTGTGCTCATTAATATTTTTGTGGAAACTGTGATACTTATGTTCAGGATTTTTTGATGAATATAAAGGTCAATATATTTATTTTTTTAAATAATAATATTTATATAAACAAATAATTTATTTAATAATTTATAATTTGTCTTTACGATCATAACTTCTACATAATAAACATCTTACTAGTGTAACGTTTAAAAAACTGTATAAAGCTAAATGAGTATTACTGTGATTTCACAATGCAGTCTAAGACAAATTAATACAATGTTTTTGATTGGATAAGATTCATTACTGTTAAAGATTCATGACCATCATTAAGGATAATGATACATTTCAACTTATTTCCTCCCCTGCATTACGGTAATGAAGAGGAAACGTGTCGGGGAACAGGAAATGTGTCATTGTCAGGCGAAAAAGGTTTTTGTTTTCTCTTTTGACTGGGGTGAAACATATCCAGGACATCATTTTATTACAACCTGTTGTCATTTCCTCTGGGTGTTTAGCTTTAGCCTTTGCACAGTCTGCACAGCAAGCAGTGTGGGAGAGCCAGGCAAGATGGCAGCACTGGGCTTCAACTTACCTTTTCTCAACACCCAAAGGACTGTTCTGACCAAAAACTCAATCTCACCCAAAAATAGAAAGAGACAGATGTCTTCAACTCACCTCCTGCAGCGCCCCCTGCCAGCCCGGCGCTGGAGAAACTGCCAAGAGTCGAATGTCCGTTGACCAATCGGGGGGCTCCGCTGGTGGCTGGTCCGGGCGTCTGAGCTCCAAAAAAGGACTGCAGAACTGAAGCCCCGCCCAGGTGAAAGTACGGTCCCCCTGAGGATGCAGAGGAAACGGTAGCGGTCCCGCCCACTTTCCCACTCAGGATACCTCCACTGGCCGCGGCAGATATAAAGAGGTTCTGGCTGGCCAATCCAATATTGGATTTCGGGTCCCACTCCCGCACTTTCTGTTTCTGCAGCGGCCGCTCCGACGCGTTGACGACCGAGCGACCGCCACCATCCTGACCGAGGAAGAGGTTTGAGTTCCCATAAGGCTCACGCTCACGTTCCCCTCTCCTCTGTGGTTTCTGGTCTGAGTCAGAGTCCGTGCTCCCTCGGGATGTCCCCATGCCGAACGGCGAACCACCTTGGCGGAGGTCCGAAGAAGTTGGCTTGGTGTCAGAGATTGGGGAGAAGGTGGATTTCCACTTGCTGGCTCCGGAGGAAGAGGATACGTCGCTGCTCACGCTGCTGGCACCTGATTTACGTCCCTGCGAGCCTGTAAGAAGCCACGTTCCATTACAAATAGATAGTGGAGTCAGAACTTGACATTTCCTTAAGCCAAAACAAATGCCACTTACCCCTTTCCACATCTCTCATAGGTCCATCTCGGTCTAAGGAAATTGTGGCAATTTTCCGTTCAATTCTAAAAGAGAAAACAATCAAGGTACTAAATGAAACTACCATCTATTCCACAAAGTTTAAAGACCAATGAACTGGATTTGAAAGGAAAAATATATTACCGGCTTGAACTAGAGGTGTCTGGAGCGTAATTGGTGCCCTCTTCGTCCGAACTAGGGTTGGAGGAATAGCGGCCTGTGTTTAGCTCCAGGGGACGCTCTCTTTTGAGCACGGGAGGCTGATCTAGATCTGGCCCGCATGGGCTTCGGCCTGATTGCTCCGGGGAAGAGATGGCGGAGATCTCCAAAGGCTGGTTTATGTTGTTCACCTGGGAAAAGAAAGAATACTTTGAGTCTGTTTTGAGGCCAATCGTAACTTTAAGCAATACTAAAAGCCGCCATTATTTTTGTCCACTCACCATAGAATTGATATTAAGCGGCGATCCAGAGGAATGGCTTGGGCAGCCCAGACCCGGAAAGGCCCTTCTTTTGGGGGAGCCGCTCATGGGCATGACCCCGGAGGAGCTGCGCTTCCGCCGGCCACGCTTCCGCCCCTCTTGGCTATGAGAACTTGGAGAGTGATGATTATGGTGGTGGTGGTGATGGTGCTTATTGTGATGATGGTGACCCTGCTTTACCGACCCATGGTGCAACCTCGAGCCTCCTGTGGAGGATGAAGACGAGGAGGAAGAAGAGGACGAGGAGAAAAAGATACGGCGACGAGCCTCGCTGTCCAAGGGCTCTGTGTCGGATTCGTGGCCCTGACGGTCATGGGCGTCCTCGGGGGGAAGCCTCGGTGGGCCATCGGCATACTGCAGCACACCTCCGGTGCCCATTGGAGGACTGAGGCCAGAGCCCCGGGGCTGAAGCCCCATGACAGGTGTGCTGTGAGGGGGAGGGGATGCGGTGTCACAGTCTTGGTCCTCGGTCAACATGGCAGAGTGACAGCCATTAACCAATCCTGAGCTGGAGGAGTACCCTAAGAGGAAACAGATTTTGATTTAGAAGATAACCAATGTAAATCACCTACATGGATAGATGATGTTAGATTAGACTTATTTTTGAACATTTGGTTTATGAGGTCCAAAAAACCTGACCTTTGACCATTTTGCCAATTTAGCTGATCACGAGAGAAAAGAAAGCACAGGAAATGATGGGGAAATGGGATCAGGAAAGGCCACAAGTCGGAATCGAACACACATTGCATGCTTGCATGTCGTGTCGAATCATTCACAATAAGAACAATATCATGAATTTTTAAAAGAGATAGGGGGAATTTCCATGTCATGCTGACTTTATATTTAAAACACCAAAAAGTTAAGTGCAATGTTTTGAAGCATATGTGATAACCAATAGGCTACAAAAACAAAGCAGCTGTACCTGAGGTAGGCGTGAGAGGTGCCTTGCCATTGCTCTGTCCAGCTGGATTTGAAACTGGACTAGGAGTGCTCCTCTGGCAAAAGAAAACAGCTTAAATTAATGCTGAAATGTGGGCAAGAAACATCCACAAGATCGTGTATCATCACTTCCTCCCACATAGATTCGTACCAGTCTTTCTGCACGGTTCGGCAGCACCACACTGGCCAGCGGGATGCTGACAGGAAGTTTACTGGGATGCACAGTGCTGAGGGGGATGCTTATTGGTAGACTGGTTATAGTGTCGCCGGGAGCAGCCGGGCTCTTTTCCTTATCGCCCTGCAATTGGGAAAGAGACGCTCAACATTTGCTGCATTTTCAAAAAAGGGTTAGCATAAACATAAATGCACAGTAGTTACCCTATCTGTGCTCTTGGGTGTGGTGGTCATTTGAATATCAGATGAATTGGGTGAAGAGCAAGCCTGTTTGAATCCCAGAGTTGGAGATGAAACAGCAACAATGTCGCCCCTGAAAACACCCGTGAGTGATCAGTGACTAATCGACAAGCACTTACATCAACTAAACGTGTTATTTTTACTCACCGGTGGATGTTGCCAAGGGCTCTAAATTGATTGGCAGCTGAATCTTGATTGAGGTGCCTACGGAGGGCGATCTTTGCTGGAGAAAAGCGGGTGTAGTCGGGCAGGGGCTGCCCTAGCTGTCTGGTTCTCGAGTCTGGGGTGGGCGGCACAATTTCATGGTCAGGAGAAATGGGCAGGTAGCGGGGGAGGAGTTCATTTTTGCCCATTCCACCGCCTCTCTCATAACCAGGCGAGGACGTGCCATTGATGGATAGCTCGGGACTGAGGCCGTTGAGTCCCGCAGAGGCTTGTGGGGTAAGTCTGGGGGTGTCGGAATCCAGTGTGGGCCGGGTCTCTGGGCCAGGGAGGGCCTTCCGGTAGGGGGACACCTCACAAGGGCTGTAGGACGACTTGAGCTGCAGGAGCTCTTGCTGCCTCTGGCTCTTCTCTAGTTCAACAATGCTGATCTGCAAAGAAACACCAGGGGGAGCCATTGATATAAACGCAGACAGAGCCAACCTATTAATGCTCATGGTAAAAATATCCCTTTAGGAGCTAGTTTAGTCTTCTGTAAACAAGCTTTTGTCCGAACATTTTAAAAAAATTCAGTAATTGACCCAAAAAACATTTACAGATTTTGATTTTTTTTCTTCTGTTGTGTCTTTAACATTCAATTCAGAGTCACTCTCTAATGTGCTTTGTGGAAAATCTTAAGTCTGATTTAAGTCTCTTGAATCCAGAGAGAGAAAATGTAATTGTGGCATGTTGCAGGCCTGATTCAAACCTGTGCCACCTTCATTTGCATAAAAGGATCAACATGCCATAGCTTGGACACATGACACAGAGCTCACCAGCCTGTATTAAACACAAATAGTGGAGAAACAGGAAGATATCAGAGGCCAAAATAGGATTTTGGCATGTTTCAGGCCAGAATCAAACTTGTGCCACCTGCACAAGCACCAAGTATCAGCGTGCCACAACTCTAACGCACATCTATTGTGAAACTAAAATATGCAATGGCCTGTTTGCTCTGAGCTGTCTGAATAAAGCGTGTATGCGAGTTACCTGGAGCTCCAGACAGTGGCGCTGTTTCTCTGAGATTTGTCTTCGTAATGCAGCTTTCTCTTTCAACAGAGTCTCCAAACACAGAGACCCCCAGTCTAGCTTGAGCTCCTCACACCGAGCCTTCAGCTGACAAACACACACAAACATATGCGCAATGGGAGTTTAGTTCCAAATCTGCCATTTCTGAATCATAAGCATCCTTCTGCTCTGTTGAGGCAGGGCATGATGGTTTATATCGGATCACTCACCAGCACCAGGCTCTGATCGCGGAGCTCTGCCATATCCGTCTCCAGCTGTTTGGTCTGTTCCCTCAGCTGCATGTTGTGGGCTGTGATCTCCTTCTGAGCTTGTACCAGGTCCTCCACGGTTACCGCCTTCACGCCCAGCTGTGACACAGGCGGCAGGGTTTAAATTCAGCTCTGATGCCTACATATTATTGACTTGGAAGTGCTGTCTATGTAGGCAGATCACTAGGTTGAGAAAAGTCTTACCTCCTCCAGTTTAGACTGGAAAAGGTCTCTGATCCTCTCCTTATGAGTATTACAAGCATTGAGCAGCTGTTGGGCTTGACCGGACAGTTCTGTGTGTCTCAGCTGGGAGGAGAGAAAAGAAACAACGTTATGACAAAAAACATTTAAAGTCCATTTATTTGCTGAGCTCACTAATTCACAATCTATTTTTTTTTTTAAATAAATGTACAAAAAATATAATTTATTAAAATTCTTAAATATAACGTAAATATTTTATTTGTTTTATTACTACTACTACCAATTTTATATATAAAAGATAGAAAATTTTTAATTGCTATAGATCTTTTGGCCACAATAATCGTGGTCAAAAAATGTGATATCGTAACAGCCCTAAAATGTATAAAAGTATTTTTTTTTTATCATTTTGTTACTACTACTATTCATAATTATATACTACAAATAAAAATATTTAAAATTAAAATGTGTAAAATAAATCTATTTCATAATATTAATAATATATTAATAACGTTTAGAATGAATAATGCATTTCATGTTATTAATTGTATTTATTAGTATTATCCTAATTTGAATGAATAATTATTCATATTAATACATTCACATATATGAATGATCATTTAAAAAAAATATTTTTAAATCAAATGTATATCATTTTAAAACAATTTAGTAATAAAATACAAATACTATATATTATATATATATTATTATATAAGATCATATCTCAATGCAAATCAAACCAGCTATTAGGCTAACTGAAATAAAACCATGCCAATCTCTAGGTATGGTGAAGGCTATGTGATGATGTGGGGCTATTTTTTTAAATTCCAAAGGCCAAGGGAACTTTATCAGGATGCATAGTATCCTGGATCCATGAAACAACTGACCTTTAAAAATAAAAATCTGCCTGCCTCTATGGGAATTTAACATATGGGTGTCCTGGCTTATGCATCCTGTATTTTCAGGAAGAAGATTTATTTATTTACAATACATTATTCATTCACAAAGAAAATTGGTGTCCTTAAAAGTTGGAGTTTTCCTCTTTTTTTTTTTTTTTAATTTTCCAAAGATCAATTTCCAAAATATTATTTTTTATTTATATTTTTTGTCAACTTTAGCATGGGTGTATGAGTGTGTGTGTGTGTGTGTGTGTGTATATATATGTTTTTTTATTTTTCTATTATAAGTAACGGTTTATAATTCATTATTATAATATATTCTTAATATAGAATATACATTCTAATATTCTAAGAGACAGATTTACCTTCTCCTGCTCCAGCGCTTGCTGCAGGTTGGTGCGGTACTGTGGGGTCTTCATGTAGGCCATGAACTGCAGGTACTGGACTTTCACGTTATCTAGAGCATGAGCGAGACAGTTTACGTTAACGGGGCGACTGACTACGTAACTAGAGCAGAAATGCATGTCTGTGGAACTGAAATAGATCTCCTCGTGTTAAATATGGAAGGAGAAGTGAGGCTGAGTGAAATTACCAAGAAGAGCCTGCAGGCCTGGTGGAGTGGGGCCCATGAGAAGCTGACTAGATGTATAATGCTGCACTTTGGGAGGTAGCTGATAGAACGGACTCTGAGGTGACCTGTACGCATCTGTGGATCGACCGAAAGTACAAGTCAATGTCAAAGGTAATAATGCTGTTCAATTACCTTGAAAAGCCTGATTTTGAGATTAGTGTCTAACCCTGAGGGGGGGCCGCTGAGAGGGTCTTGGCATGAAGCAGATCAAGGGCGCTCTGGCTCTTCTTGCTCTTGCGCTCGGCTGCGGTGGTAGTGGCAGCCTTCTTAGGGCGCCCGCGCTTCCTGTTACCGAGCTTGCGACCCCTGGACAGCAGTTTGGCCCGGCGGGGTTTGGGGGAAGGCTTCACGGGCGCATGCGAGTTCGAGCGAACCTCCTCGCTAACCGACTCATGCTGCGTCTGAGGCACACGGCAAAGACAATTGAATCAATAAAAATAAAGAAAATAATTTTAAATAAACGTAGACAAATACATATGAAATAAATGAATAGCATATTTATGCGACTCCTAAAGGTCTACCTTGTGCTCCTTGGGCTTGGTCGGGGTGGTGGTGTTGCTCTTATTCTCCTTACTGTCCTTCTGCTGCCGCCTTCTGGTTGCCTCCTGCTCCTCCTGAAAACAAAAACACACCGCATGTGTTGTGGGAAGAGATATTTTGGCCCAAAAAAACAACCATGACAATTAAACATGACAATCTTACCCTGAGTTTAGGATTTTTGAGACTAGAAAAATAGTTTTCAAGCTGCAAAACAAGAAAAAGTGGTTGGTTAGATATCAATATGCATACATGTGAAATGTAATACTCGTTTTATGAAGTTTTTGGGTGCTCTTATTGCCATTTGTCTGGCAATAAAGGCTAATGCAAACAACACACCCATTGTACATCAAGAGGAACAACAAAACCCACGTGATATGAATAAAAGGGAACTTACTATGGTGCGGTCTATTGTATGCAGATAGTACGACACTGGCTTCCCCGTCCACGACACCGACCCCCTCAGAGGGGACAGTTCAACTACTCTCATTATAGTGCCAATATCTTAACAAAAACACACAAAAAAAGACCATTACTCATCAAATGTATTGTTTCGCGAGCAGTCTAATAGGAATCTTTGTGTTCAGGAATTTCATGCAAGGACGAAAGACTTCCCCACACAAATTCGCAGTGTTGACTACCATAATTATCAATGATGGTGGTGAATTCGCTGAGTTTTCATGCTCGATTTATCCGTTCGGCTCAATGTTCAAACACCAGCTTACTAGAGCAGATCCTGACAAACAGAAGAAACCCTGCGCAACGATACAGACAGAAGGCTTTTCAATCTTACAAATCACCATTATTTACCATGGATTTACTGTGGTAACACTAAATGGACCATGGTTTTGTGGCAGCTCAACAACTCAAGGCCTTGTTTGCTAGCAGAAATCGGGAATTTTGCGTGAGGGCGAAAGATTTCCACACACAGATTTCGCATTGGGTTGAATTTTTTCACACGAATTTGCCGCGTTGACCAATAGAAAGCTTCTTGGTTTGAAAGTGACTTCTGTTGAGCTGTGCTTCGCTGACACTATTGACTTTTTTTTTTTATGAGCGAAATATCGCAAATGTGACCACACCTTAACACTTATATAAATGTATCAGAATAACCACCAAAGACTTTAAATATTTTTAAAGTCAAGAACACTACCATGATTAGTAATGTTTTTTTTTCTCTCTCTCTTTTTTTTTTTACCATGGTACCATCTTTTTGTAGAGCAATCCTGTTGTACAAACTTGTATACTTACCACTTAAGTTTCGACTGTTTATTCTGAAGTTAAGAGGTGCAAAAGGTTTCGAGGATACAATTTTTCCACCTGCAAGAAACGAGAATGAAATTCAGCCAGGTAACAGAGAAAATCCAAGCACATATTCATCTCCTTGACATCTGTAAGTCAATGCGAACTAAAAAACAAGTCTGACTGGGGTCAAAGGTCAAGCATGACATGTTGACACAGGTGTCTTTGAGTTACTGACACAGAGCCCTTTCTTTTTCAAACGTAAGCAGCTGTGCGGTTTACTTCAAGTTAGGACTGCAGCAAATGTGAATATTTCAATAGCAATTTGAATAGCATTTAACATGATTTCTCAAAAAATAAATTACATGGAAACAGCATCGCTCATGCTAAACGATTGATTAATTTGATTTGCTCCTACTCATTATTTAGTCTTTTTTTAACAAGACCACAATGATGATACCACGAACCTTCCTTCATATTGGCAAATCGTTCCTTCAGCTGGTGGTCCACCTCAGGACCAAAGGCAAAGTTATTCACAAAAATAACACTGCAAAAGAGCACATCACACTACATCCTTACACAAGACGTTATGTACAACATGCAAACGATTCTGAATTATGAAGAATTAATGAATGAAAATGTAACATGTCAAAAAAAAACTAACATTACTTGGAAAGATACTCTGGTTATAATCAGGTTATAGACTTTTTATAAGCATTTGACTAGACTGAATGTGATCATACCTTGTGCTGGCTATTCGTTCCTTCCATTCTTCTGACAGGAAATCTCCCCTTTCCAACTGCCACAAACGACATCAAGTATGCACGGATTTCACTTTAGTCACAATACTGAAGTTTTCACAAGTAATAACATTCGTTTTAATAAACGAACACACTAGGGATCATGTTGGCGCATCACCAGAACACACACTCACCGTGTACTCGCCATGTTTTTTGCCATACCACTTCATCCACCTCTTAAACTCTTTGTCCATTGACTGTAAACACATTCAGATATAAAGATTAGCGCAAAATCCATTTTGAGGCAAACTCAAGATGTCAGGGTTTATAAGGAACGTTTAATTTCGGCTTCCTGTTGGTACCTCTGCATAAGTTGCTGGAGTGTCCGCTTTCTCCACGCCGAAGTAGTGTTTACAGTTGGTGGCTGCAGCGACCTGCAGGACTACCTGACCAACCCCTGCAATTCAAGCAAAAACAAAACTATGTCATGTATAATGGACCGACTGGACATTATTAGACTTTCAATAATGAAAGATCTGTCACGACAAATTAAAGAACGCAGAAGCTGTATTTATTGTTTGAATTTCGTAATAAATTGACAGGAATTTGAAAGCTGAGACTTTGTTTCATATCAAAAGTAACAAAGCACAAAACTTGCGACTTATTGGATGGGAGTTCTATTCACTCACCAAATGAACACAGCATAGAGCAAAAGATAGACTCTTGGGATTTAAGAATCAATGTGGGTTCATAAAAATGAGAATTGATTAAAATAGAGAAATCTATATTTTTAACCCAGCCCTGTTTACTGTTGCGTTTTTTACATTTGCGGTTGAGTTTTCCAATTTATGTTGGTAACTTACAATTCGCTTGTGTTTTTATTGGACATTCAATCTTAAGCTGCTACTAAAGGCCTATTTATACTATTCATTTAAATTAATTTTGCAAGTTTCACTTGTACTTTAGGGCCCCCATCGCATAGGCCCTCAATAACAGACATTACTGACCACTGCCCAAATCCACAAAGGTGTCTTCTTCCATCATCTCCATCTCGTCAATGATCTGGGCCACCAGGTCGAAGGAGGTCTCTCCGTACACCTCGGGAGAGAACGGCTCGTAGTTGTTGAGTTTCTCCGGGTCGGTGACGGAGTGGTTGTAGACCTGCTGCAGGATGTGACGCAGCAGGCCGTTGGAAGGCCGCTTGTTCAGTTTCATGGGTTGGGTGGTCCCTTTCCACTGCAACACACAAACAGTTTTACACTTTGTTTGAGGCAAAAATCATCTGTTGTCAGCAAGATAGACTTGACGTACCAGTTGGTGAATGCTGTCAATGGCTCTGTTGTACTTATCACACAGTCTCTGCATACTTTCAAAGCTGGAAGAAAACACAAAAATGTGTAATATGAGATGACAAACTTGACAAAACTAGTATTGCATTACAATATTTTTATTAGCTCGTACAAATGGCGCTTTTAATCAATAAATAATACAATTATTAGCATTACAACTACATTAATAATAAGAATCATAATAATTATTAGTATTTTTAAAGCTTTGTTTATTAATGACAACTAATGGACCATACGTATGAGAAGGGCTTGACATTAACACCCACCAGCCCGCCAAATGCAGTTGTATTTCAGCAGTGGCGTGTAACGTAGTCACTCCAACTAGCCACTTTGCCAGGATGATTTTTATTAATATTTTATGAATATGAATAGTTACAGGGCTTGAATTCCGCATAATTTGACTCATTCCCGCAGATTTTGTGCTTGCACCTAATGTGCGCGCAAACAAAGCTGCCTGTCAGTAGTAAATTGAGATATTTTTCGCTGCTTATTGCGCATAAACAGTCAAATACACACAAAATGTCAAAATGCCTTGCTGAGTATTCACGTTAACACAGTGAGTTTTATTTTAAGTGAACGTAAACAGGTGACAAAGAAAACGCATGTGCAACAGTATTATAGATCAGTGCGTCAGGTCTTAAAGTGACACCAGCCTAATATATCTGCTGCCAAATTATGAGATCATATTAAAGATATATATATATATATATATATATATATATGGAAGTTTTCCCCATGGTTTCAATGTCAAAATCGTGGCCAGTGAAAATGCTGAGCGGCTAGTAACTTTGGACAGGGTTTCTGCAGATATCTTCAAATTAAATGTAATGCTTTTTAATGCCTTTTTTAATGCCATTTAAAAAAAAATGAATACATGATCCATGACTAATATATATATATACATATTTGTACTGTAAAATCAATTATTATTATTTTTTACTATTAATCAAAAAAAATTCTGATTAATCGCAATTAAAAACGTACATTTTTGTAGGTGTAAATCTAGTTTATATATTTTATAATGTAATCATTTCACAGTTAATCTCACAACATAAAGACAGTATATTTCAAACACCTTTTTAAAGGTATATTTTTTATGAGTGAAGGCCAGTATCACTGATACGAATACAGCTATTGATGTTTGGATTAAAAAAAATGTGTTCACCCAAAAATGTATATTCTGTCAGTAATTACTCACCCTCATGTTGTTCCAACCCCGTACTTTTGTTCATCTTCAGAACAAAAATTAAGATATTTCTTGATGAAATGTGAGTAGTGTAACAGATCAGTGCTTCTGGGTTGTACATCAGAATGTAGGCTCACTATTGGCCGACGCTGGTCATGTGTGTGATGCTGGCCAATAGTGAGCCTACATTCTGACATACAACACAGAAGCACTGCGCTGTTACACTACGAGAACTCACATCAGAGGCCCACACAGAAAAAAACATTATTTGTGTGTGTGTGTGGGGGGGTGGGCACTGTAGTCACTTGGACTATTTAACAATGTTTTTTCTAACCTTTCTGGGACGGTAAGTTTCGATCCCATAGAAGCCTATGGAGTGATCCAGCTCTCAGATTTAATCAAAAATATCTTAATTTGTGTTCCAAAGATGAACGAAAGTCTTACGGGGTTGGAACAACATGAGGGTGAGTAATAACTGACAGAATTTTCATTTTTCGGTGAACTAACCCTTTAACCATTAATTATAGCCATTCAACAATACAGGTGTAATTGAAAGCTACAATTTTTTTAAATAATTTATTAGGCTTCAAAAAATATAACAACTTTATATTTAAGTGAACTTCAAACAATCCTCACATAAACCTATAATAAATGTCATGTAACTGTGCCTTTCCGGTCTAACATATACAGAACAATATACAGAAATTGAATAAAGTTAACAAACAGTCTGCATGGCATAAATTATAGATTAAATATAGACTAATCCTTATTAAAGATAAAAAAGTTCTTTAGTCAAGAGCAGTTAGTGATTTTCTCTGTTCCTTTGTTTAACATTAATGAGAGAATTAGTGGCTGCTGTCACTTTAAAACCAGCCGCTACTGCACGATATCTCACACGTGCCTCATTCTCTCACAACTCATTACGTTCATTTTAGACTTTAACTCAAGACTGCTCTTATGTTATGAGGATACTCGACAAAACAGACATTTTGGCATAATTGTGTCACACTGTTCGTTAAAGTGCGAAAGAGAACTGTATTCTGCCGCGCTGTCTGTGCGCACAATACTGGCACGCGTCTTTCTGTGCGTCGTAAGACATCTAATGTGTGTTAGACACAGACAGGACATTCACAGGCAGCGCATTATCTTTTATCTTGTTGCGCTTGAATGGTTTAAAAGCATCTGCATGAATAAGATTGGGGTCATAATGTAAAGCTAGCCAAAGGATGACAAAAATTAGCGGATGCTGCGTTAAATATTTTAAGGCGTTTAACTGTCTTCCAGCCACTTCTGCTGGAATTTGCACTTTCCCAATTTTCTGGTCTAGTTTTATTCCTGTTATTCCTGGTGTACAAAATGCCCGCGTCACCTCCGCATCACGGCAATTCAGCTCCAACCGGAAGCAATTAACAAACCGGTTCCGCGCGTTTATCACACTAACGTACATATTTTGCGACAGCAAATAAAAATTATAAATTTTGAAGGCTATATTCAAATACATTTATAATAAAAAACTTCCTTCAAAACTATATATACATTTTTTAATGCTTTTTAATGCTATTTAAGGCCTTAAATTTTGCACAATCCATTTAATGCTTTTTAATGCCCCGTGGAAAACCTGTTTGGGAAACCACTAGCCACAGTGGCTGGTGAGCAAAAATGTTATTGTCAAGCCCTGCTTATGAGACATTTTGTGACAATTTCCTCACCTCTTGGTGTCGTAGTCGATAAGTACGTAGTTCTCCATGGCCAGCTTAAGATCTGGGATCTCTTCACACACCCAGCTGGACAAAAAGAAGAGACATGTTAGGTTTTAGTATATTAATTATTACTGTTTTATTGACAATACACCTCTTAGAGCAGTCAAATACAAGAGCAAAATCAAACCATAATACCATCACAGACTTACCGTATGGTCTCGATGATTTCATGTGCAGCATCATGATGTTTATCCTGGGGCAAAATGAAAGAAATGCTGAGTTATAAACAAGGTTCAAATTAATTACAGTTTACTTTCTCGCTAGACTACTTATTTGGCAGGCACATGATGTGTAGTTATCCATCTACAAGAAACAAGTTTCTACAACTACAACAGAAACTTGACCTTTCCAGTTTGAGCAGGGTCACGGATCACAACTGTAGCACATTCCTGCACACACAGCAGCCAGTGTGCCTTCAAGCAGGTAAACAAGTTCATTGGGCGAACGAACATGCCCGGATAAGTACATTATGTCACCAAGCCGTCGTCACTGTTGCAGTCTATGAATGCAAAGCAAGATCAATATCTCAAAATTGGTATGTTATACATAAACAAGGCCTGGAATCCATCACACATGACTGTGCCGTACTTAAATACGTGTGATTCTGGCCTTTTAAAAGCTCAGAGGTCATAATGAATCAGTTTTGATGCCAATTAACCCAGGATTGTGTCTTAAATGTGGATGTGACCCAGCCGACTCGCTCAGTCCTGCCGCTGGAGCTCTGCTGCTTCCTGACCCAGTGACCCACTTTCCGTCAACAGAGTCCTGAGAAACCCTCTGCCTGCCGGAGTGTGCCGCTGCTGGGCTCCGTTGCCTCAGTAGGCTCCTCCTCATCCAGCAGGGAGCTGTTTTCCCGCTTGGCTGCAAGTATGGCGGGTCTCGTGCTTTTCCGCCCACCCCTGCAGCTCCGAGGCGGTGTGACGGCACTGGGAAATAATGCAGCCACAGTCTGAGGCGAACAAGGGCACTTATTTAAAGCGGGATACGGCTGACTTGCGTTATTTCAATACTGCGTTAAATGCAAACGCTAGGACAGATGGCGGAGTGTGTACGTGCACAAGCAGACACTTCAGCTCATCGTGCTGCACGGGAGGAGGGGGGACGGCGTGTGTACGGGGTGTTCCGGCGCACAGCAACACCAGAGCCGCAGCTAAAAATATCCAGAGGAAAGGAGGGGAGGATGACAGAGAGCAAGAAATAAAAGCTAACAGCCCTCCGTTACAAGCATGCTTGACTCACGAGCACAAAATCTGACTTTTCGCTCACCTCACACACACTTGATGTGACTCACGCCAGGAAATCATGCATCGTGAACACTTTTCGTTTCGCCGAGATTACCTCACGGCACAACTGTTCTTTTTGGCTGGGACGGCAAAACACCACACCTCGGTGTGGACGCGCGTGCACACTGACGTGTTTAACCGGGTTGTAACGTTCAAACTTTGAGGAGTGTCCAACTATTATTTTCTCATATTCTAAAATCATTTTGTCTGCAAGTTCAAGTCAAGGAACTTGATATGGAAGCATATATAGCTGATTTAAGTTTTCAGATATGGGATGTAAATGTGGCCGTGAACGTAGGGTTTCAGGAGCGAAGGGAAGAAAGAAAACAGTGACGCTCAGTGTTCGATAAAACACCTCCTTCCTCCCACCCCAGGTGAGTGGGATGCTTTTGTTCGGAGCACAATGTGAAGCCGTGAGGCAAAATGCCCGCTAGTGGACGAAGGAGAGGAGAAAAAAAAAAAAATCTCTGAAAAACAAGATTCGAATGGGTATTTTGGCCTTTGGAAAACACGGTCACCTCAAATAAAAGCCTGAAATATTTCTTGAAAACATGTCACGAGAAAACTCTCTCACATATCCCCTCTTTTTCCATGTCTTAAAGGGTTAATTCTACCAAGAAGTGTGCATTTTGACGTTAGGTTTAGACCCCATTTACGCCTGAATTTAACGTCGTCCACTTGTGATCCCATTGACTAAAATGCATTTAATACAAGGTGTAAACAGGGCCTTATATCCCCCTTAACACCCCATCGGTGTTGTCGCAAATTTTCGACAAGGGGCACCACTTTTCTTGGAGCTTTACCACATGCCTCTGCATTCACTTTCAATGTGAAAGCAGCGTAAACATTCTTTCAAACATCTCTTTTTGTGTTCCACGCAAGAAAGAAAGCAATATGAGTTTGGAATGACACAGGGTGGAATAAATCCCGACGGGAAACATTTTGGGGTGAATTGTTTCTTTAGGGGGTAGTCTAAACCAACAGTGCATGTGGATAACCACCACCCAGACTCCCTAATTAACAGAATACACCCCATCCCTAAACAAAAATATTCAAAGCATATCTGCAGCTTGCCAAGCACGGGCGCTCTGCAATTCTGTTTACCCAACAGCAGGGCAGAAATATGGCTCTCAGTAGGTGGGGCATCCATCCCATATCAGCCAAAGACGGAAGTCATCTGAGGCCAAGCGAGACAGTAAAACTGCTGAGGTCACAACTATCAGAAAGGGCACGCTGAATGACATAAACGAAAGGGACTGGAGTTTTAGAGACGAAAACAACCTGCATTTCCCACATTCTCAGTTTTGAGTAAAATGAGCATGAATCATAGCATTAACTGGCGGGAGGGAAGAATGAGACAGCTGTTTCTGTGGAAACCACAGCCTTTTGATCTGCCCCCCATTTCCGTCTAAGACCGAAATTGCGTTGACAACCTTGATGGCGTGAGAAAAGTATTTCCGAACACGTTCTTGTAATAAATATTCAAACAAATATCTTGTTTTTTCACTAGTTACACTGAATTTGTAGACACTCATCTCTTAGACCCTAAATATGACTTTATTCTATAACAGGGTAAATAGCAGTGTGTGTGTGGGGGGGTTAATCACGGCGTGGAATCTGTGTGTTATGATTACTGTACATGTGCAATGACTGTAATGCTTTCAGAAACAACTGACAGGAGAATGGTGGCTGACTCGGAATGGATGATATGAACAGGACTAGTTTGATGTCATTAAGGGAACAACAGTCAGAGAAACTAGAATACTACATTTTCAAAAGAAAAATAACTTGCCATGACTATGCTAGGGTGTTCTGGGTGGTTACCAGGGCGTTGCTATGCAGATGCTAAGGCGTTCAAAGCATATTAAGAGTCACCACCACCATTTCTCTATGATATAGGCCTACACAACTAAATATTTGCACCACTGCTTCAATGCCAATATACAGTTTGTTTTATTTCAGCAGCAGCTTTATCTTCTACCAGGTGAAACTCCCCTGTGTTAGCCAGAATATCTAATCCCCTGAGCAATAATAATAATAGTTAGCAAGCAAGCTTCAATAATAATGTAAATATGCTGTAAATCTACCTTAAAAAGCCAATATTCAAGTCTAGCTAGTTTTATTACAACCCACAAGCAACCACTAAAAAGTCGGTTATTGCCAAACTTCCTAAATAATCTTGCATACTAGCTTGTTTTTCAAGAAATGTCAGTCATATGGGTTTCGTTATGACACTTTGCCCCTTTCAAAGGTGTACAGATGGTAACCAAAATAATGTGCAAGGGGTGCCAAATGAGCAACCACATTTTAAGCAGCCAGTGACAAATCTGACACTTCCAGAGCAGTATTCAGTACTTCAAAGGATCCCATGTGTTATATAAAGACCATACTAGAATCATACAACCGCCAAATATTGTGAAGCAAACATCTAAACTGTAAAAACTGAGATATACGTTACAGGAGACAAACCAAAGCAATTTGTCAATAAAATACACTAGGATATGCTGTCCTCTCGCCTGAGTGCACTACACGCCTTTTGTTTAACACCCTTCGTGCGATATTTAGCCGGTACGAAGCATATCACACCCTAATATATCCACTTCAGATATCTACACACACACACACACTTCTGAGACATATGTGTACTGTTTACGTTATCTAGAGTTTGACGAGTATTGGTGTTGGGTAAAATGCGATAAAGTTAGCTAGCCCTGCTATCTGACTGTTAGCATGACGGCTAGCGTGAACTCCAGTCTCTATGAACATTCGTTGAATACAGAGTCATGCAACCCGTCGTTTTATGCTTAAAATGTGCATTACTGTAAGTTAAAACAATTTGTTCGTGAATAACGAAACGAATAAGTGTTGTACACTCTCTGCTACGGCAGGTTTTGGTTAGGACTCTGTCTCAAACTCCAATGAGCTGCCTACTTAGTGAGCGTATAGTATTTTTAGTTCACTTCTTTCCTTCCTTCAAAGACTGACAACAGAACGAACCAATAGTATTCGAGTGCGGGATGTCAAGCCGCGTTCAATTGGTTTGACCTACTAAAAAAATACGCCCCCTTCAAGGAGTCATTTTGATTTTAATAAACATTTTGTTTCGTATTTGTTGTACAATGACTGGAGTCAATGATTCGATGTGAAGCGAGTTTGTTTAAGGATGTTAAGAGTAGGTCAACTAACTGGCATAACAAATATAACCTCCAGAAAGAGTCACTGACATAATATTTGAAAAAATTAAATGTAGCAAATTTAAACGATTCTAATAACAACATATTAACGTTTAAATCGCATTTAATCTGCCATTTAAGTATAAACATGCTGCCTAGGTAGACAGCTCACTAGAATGTAAGACGCAACCACTGTATGAGATGGCCAACTGGGTCAGCAGGCTACACACAGTCGGTGTGTGTTTCCAACGATTCAAATATGATTTTATTCGAGGTTATAATATATTTGCTCTTTTTAAAACACAACCGGCGGTGTCATTTCATGTCTAACTAGTTTTAGTGATCTTCTGAGCACCTTTATGAATATACACAAATGCTTACGGGGTATCCAACACTTTAGGATGTATTGACACTCTCGTGTCCCAGTTGTAAGCGGTTGCTCAAACACCAGTACTGAAACAATCACGCAAAAAAGCCAAAACAACAATGAGAAAATGTACATACTGTAGGTTTACGTTAGCTGCAACTCGTTATGATGCACGCTGTTCTCTACCTAATGACCCACTTCGCCTGATCGCAAGGGAATCCCGGTGTTGGTTTCGGTTTATATTAAAACAATAAGACGGATAGTACTTACATATATAGGCAATGGCCACGGGTAGCCTGCAGCTTCGGCTCCGACCGGCGACTTCAGTTTTAACTCAAGCTTTTCTCCCATTCTCCCCAGTACAGCTAATGGACGAGACACAAGCTAGAGTAAGAGCATTTTCCGTGGAAAAAAACAGCCGGTTTAACGCGATAGGATCTCACGTTGGATATCGCAGTTTGGGGGTGATTTCACAAAAGTGTGTCACAAGATTTGGTCGATTTGGATCCGATCTGCCCCGGTGATTTGGAGAAAATGATCGATTAAGCCGAGCGGCTGCTCAGTCTCGGCAGTACCGCCGCCATCTTGACCGGCTCACGAATGAAAAAAATGCGCCCGAGTGTGTATGTGTGGAGGTCCGATTCATTTCCGCGAATCGGTTCTTTCGAACAGTTCGTTTCAATGAATAATTTCAAACGAATATTTTGCGTCATCAAATAGTCATTGGTGTCCCATATGTTCTTAGCCTACATATTATGAGTGAAAGGTTTTAATTAAACGTTTCCCCGATTGCTCAAACCGTTTCCTGAATGTCCAATCCGTTAACGAATCCCTCACATCGGTTTTAGGAATCGGCTCAACTGATTCATTGAAAAGATCCGACTCACACGAACAATTCGCGCGTGCGAGTGTAGCCCACAGAGCGTACCAACAAAACCGAAAAGAAAGGGAGAGTGAAATCGGTATGTATAAAACTAGAGGGGCGAGGCGTCTGTTTCTCTGACACACAAACGGCGGGGATTTCTCCTCGACAACTCTCTCACATTGGCTGGGTAACGATGACACGGATCAACAATTAACCGGGCAGTTTGAATCAGGATTCCGGTGCCAATAACCGTTGACTGGGCGGGACGTACCATTTCCCCCCCTAGCACATGTGCCGAATGCAAAGAATTCATGTTTACTATCAGGATCAGTTTGCTGGGCCCTTACTTTCAAATACAGTGTGAAAAGGTGAAACTAATATTTAGCTTTCTTTTTAGTTTAGTTTTTTTTTGTTGAGATTTGAGAACAGAGACAAAGTTATTATAAAGTAGCATAATTCAACATTAATACAGAAAATATGAATTTAGCATCAAATGTTGGTCCTAATAACATCTTGGGTGTCATATGCGTGTATATTAGATGCCAGTCTTAAAGTGACAGTAGCCTAATAGTAAACATGCTGCCGCTTGTCCCTAAAAGGATAGGCCTAGTTTCCCCCAAAAATTAAAATTCTGTCCTTTTTTATTCAACTGAACATTCGCCAATGCTAAATTTTTCAAAATAATCATTTGTTTACAAACTAGAATTCATTACTTTACTAGACTCTCCCCTGTGAAGGCCTCATCGACCCGACAGCCATCGGCACTGATCCTCAACAAACCCGTCTCCATACCGGCGTGATGACTCCGATCTTCAACCAGATGGAACTGGATAATATTCTGATTGTCCAATCCAAGCTGACTCTGACCTGTAATGCTGCCTGAATCATAATCATACACTGTTCGTTCGTTGGCCAGAGATGAACACTAATATTGTTCCAAACCTGTATTCATTTCTAAAACAAAAATAAACTGTAGCTGAAAAACTAAAGCACCGTTTAATTTATTTTTATATTATA
This sequence comes from Phoxinus phoxinus, assembly GCF_949152265.1. Classification (NCBI taxonomy): domain Eukaryota; kingdom Metazoa; phylum Chordata; class Actinopteri; order Cypriniformes; family Leuciscidae; genus Phoxinus; species Phoxinus phoxinus. Next base: position 14,989,684 of record NC_136895.1, on the reverse strand, counting down.
CGTTGTGTATATGTAATGTGTATCTTTGTTCTTATCTTTTAATATAAAATAAAAATATTATAATTAATAAATTAATATCTTCGCCACTTTGGCCTAAATGTCTGTCATTCTTTTTATTTTGTTGTATTATGTTACCTTGTAAGGCTTTGTTTTTAAAACAGGGACATTAGTTTGGCTGTAATGCTTAGTCACTTGTGAAATAGTAAAACCAGCATGAAAAAAATCGTGATTTTCTTGAAAAAATATTGATATATTTTTGCCACATCGCCCACAATGGCATATTCTTATTGGTTGATCGTCATGATTGTTCACAGGTGTTTCTTGTTAATCATAACATAAGTCTTGGTGTATAAATAGCCCTCATGTTTCTACTGTATCTTTGTTAAGTTTTGTTTGTGTAACTGCTGTTGGTGAATCTTATGTAACCATGTCAAATTCAGGTGTTTTGTTGTGTCTTGTGTGTGCGGGCCTGTGTGTGTCGTGTGTGTCCATGCTGGTGTTCCTTGCTGGTGTGCTGGTGTGTGTCCGGGCCTGTGTGTGTGCTGGTGTGTGTCCGTGCCTGTGTGTGTGCTGGTGTGTGTCCGTGCCTGTGTGTGTGCTGGTGTGTGTCCGTCCCTGTGTGTGTGCTGGTGTGTCCGTGCCTGTGTGTGTGCTGGTGTGTCCGTGCCTGTGTGTGTGCTGGTGTGTCCGTGCCTGTGTATGTGCTGGTGTGTCCGTGCCTGTGTCCGTGCCTGTGTGTGTGCTGGTGTGTCCGTGCCGGTGTCCGTGCCTGTGTGTGTCCGTGCCTGTGTGTGTGTCCGTCCCTGTGTGTGTGCTGGTGTGTCCGTGCCTGTGTGTGTGCTGGTGTGTCCGTGCCTGTGTGTGTGCTGGTGTGTCCGTGCCTGTGTGTGTGCTGGTGTGTCCGTGCCGGTGTCCGTGCCTGTGTGTGTGCTGGTGTGTCCGTGCCGGTGTCCGTGCCTGTGTGTGTGCTGGTGTGTCCGTGCCTGTGTGTGTGCTGGTGTTTCCATGCCGATGTCCGCGCCTGTGTGTGTGCTGGTGTGTTTCCGTGCCGATGTCCGTGCCTGTGTGTGTGCTGGTGTGTGTCTGTGCCTGTGTGTGTGCTGGTGTGTGTCCGTGCCTGTGTGTGTGCTGGTGTGTGTCCGTGCCTGTGTGTGTGCTGGTGTGTCCGTGCCTGTGTGTGTGCTGGTGTGTGTCCGTGCCTGTGTGTGTGCTGGTGTGTCCGTGCCGGTGTCCGTGCCTGTGTGTGTGCTGGTGTGTGTCCGTGCCGGTGTCCGTGCCTGTGTGTGTGCTGGTGTGTGTCCGTGCCTGTGTGTGTGCTGGTGTGTGTCCGTGCCTGTGTGTGTGCTGGTGTGTCCGTGCCTGTGTGTGTCCGTGCCTGTGTGTGTGCTGGTGTGTCCGTGCCGGTGTCCGTGCCTGTGTGTGTGCTGGTGTGTGTCCGTGCCTGTGTGTGTGCTGGTGTGTGTCCGTGCCTGTGTGTGTGCTGGTGTGTGTCCGTGCCTGTGTGTGTGCTGGTGTGTCCGTGCCGGTGTCCGTGCCTGTGTGTGTGCTGGTGTGTTTCCGTGCCGATGTCCGTGCCTGTGTGTGTGCTGGTGTGTGTCCGTGCCTGTGCCTGTGTGTGTGCTGGTGTGTTTCCGTGCCAAAGTCCGTGCCTGTGTGTGTGCTGGTGTGTTTCCGTGCCGATGTCCGTGCCTGTGTGTGTGCTGGTGTGTCCGTGCCTGTGTGTGTGCTGGTGTGTTTCCATGCCGATGTCCGTGCCTGTGTGTGTGCTGGTGTGTTTCCGTGCCAAAGTCCGTGCCTGTGTGTGTGCTGGTGTGTTTCCGTGCCTGTGTGTGTGCTGGTGTGTTTCCGTGCCAAAGTCCGTGCCTGTGTGTGTGCTGGTGTGTTTCCGTGCCGATGTCCGTGCCTGTGTGTGTGCTGGTGTGTCCGTGCCTGTGTGTGTGCTGGTGTGTCCGTGCCGGTGTCCGTGCCTGTGTGTGTGCTGGTGTGTCCGTGCCTGTGTGTGTGCTGGTGTGTCCGTGCCTGTGTGTGCGCTGGTGTGTCCGTGCCGGTGTCCGTGCCTGTGTGTGTGCTGGTGTGTCCGTGCCGGTGTCCAGGCCTGTGTGCTGGTGTGTTTCCGTGCCGATGTCCGTGCCTGTGTGTGTGCTGGTGTGTCCGTGCCTGTGTGTGTGCTGGTGTGTCCGTGCCGGTGTCCGTGCCTGTGTGTGTGCTGGTGTGTCCGTGCCGGTGTCCAGGCCTGTGTGCTGGTGTGTTTCCGTGCCGATGTCCGTCCCTGTGTGTGTGCTGGTGTGTGTGCTGGTGTGTCCGTGCCGGTGTCCGTGCCTGTGTGTGTGCTGGTGTGTCCGTGCCGGTGTCCGGGCCTGTGTGTGTGCTGGTGTGTTTCTGTGCCTGTGTGCTGGTGTGTGTCCGTGCCTGTGTGCTGGTGTGTGTCCGTGCCTGTGTGCTGGTGTGTGTCCGTGCCTGTGTGCTGGTGTGTGTCCGTGTCGGTGCCCGTGCTGGTGGTCGCGCCAGAGTCCGTGCCTGTGTGCTGGTGTGTTTCCATGCTGGTGTGTGTCCGTGTCCGTGTCAGTGCCCGTGCCGGTGCCCGTGCCGGAGTCCATGCCTGTGTGTCGGTTTGTGTCTGTGACTATGCCCTTGCTGGTGGTTTTCCTTAAAATTTTTTTTATATATTTTTGCCATATCGCCCACCCCTAATGCCATATTCTTATTGGTTGATCGTCATGATTGTTCACAGGTGTTTCTTGTTAATCTTGGTGTATAAATAGCCCTCATGTTTCCATTGTATCTTGTCTAGTTTTGTTTGTATAACCACAGTTGGTGAGTCTCATGTAACCAAGTCAAATGTGTGTCCGTGCCAATGTCCGTCGGTCTGTGTCCGTGGCGGTGTGTCCGTGTGTGTCAGTGTTGGTGTGTGTCCATGCCTGTGCTGATGTCCGTGTCGGGTTTTGTTTTGTCGGTGTCCGTGAAAATTGGGTGCGTGTCATATGCATGTACATTAGATGCGTGCCGGTCTTATAGTGACAGTAGCCTAATAGTAAACATGCTGCCACTTGTCCTTAAAAGGAAAGTTCAACCAAAAATTAAAAAAATTTACTCACTCTAATGTTGTTCCAAACCTGTATTAATTTCTAAAACAACAAAAGCAAAGAGAAAATCACTCACTGCTCTGAGAACTTTAAATAGTAGATTTAATAAGCATCAGTGTATAACTTAGACTTCACTGTATATGTAGTGTTTTATTTTTATATTTGTTTAATTTAATTTCTTTCTTGAATGCTTCTGTTAAATACATCTACTGCAGCTGAAAAAATAAAGCACTGTTTAAATAATTTGTATATTATACGTTGTGTATATGTAATGTGTATCTTTTAATAAAAAAGAAAATGACATTATTATCTTCGCCTCTTTGGCCTAAATGTCTGCCATTCTTTTTTTAAATATTTTGTTACCTTGTAAGGATTTGTTTTTAAAATGGAGACATTAGTTTGGCTGGAATGCTCAGTCACTTGCAAATTAGTAAAACATGAAAAAGAATCGTGATTAAATCATGAATCATGATATTTTTTCCATATCACCCACCCCTAACCTGTTGCTATTATTAAATGTACATTTCTGATTTAGATTGTGGATTTCTCAACATGAAACAAGGCGTATTAAAGTCAAGCATTCCAGCACTTCTTACACTGTGTGATGTTGAGATATAGGCTACTGAATTACTGCACAAAGCAAAAACATGTGGAATCCACCATAATACTCTGAACGTTGTTGTTCTACATTCAACCAGTGACAAACAGCTTGTATATGAATAGCAAACCCATCCCAAACATGGTCTCGAAGCTATATTAAAAGTGCATTCCCATAATCTTGAGGGAAATGTAAAAGTTGGACAATTAGAGTGCAATTTGTGGGCCTAAGCAAACAGGAAGGAAAAGTCTTAAATCTTGAGGGCGTCTTCCAACTGTCAGGGGGTTCGGTGTGTTGTAACGGGATGAACGAGGACCGGGGCAGGGAGAGACCCAAATGAGCCAGGAACAAGAGGCTGGCGCAGTGCCAAACTGAACTCGCTGACTCCCCTCGAGCTCTCCTAAAATTGAGGCCAGCGTAGAACCATGAAGACAGCTGAGGATTTCACATGACATTTCCCTTATAGTATAGGCCTACATCCAAACATGCCCTCTACTCAGAGTTTAGTAGGCCAGTGTTTATAAAGGGGGTGGAGTACCAAATAAGAAACAAAAAGCCACTAGAATAAATGCAGTACACAATATGATATTTAAGAACTATTTCCGAACAGATATGATCATATTTACGCTGATAAACTGACCTACTGACTGTAAATAAAGGCACTACAACAACTTGATCAAAAACAAAACCTGTGCTGCCATCTAGTGGCTATTGACTGAACTGTCTATGCAAATAATTCTGTCATCATTTAGTCACCCTCATGTTCCAAGCCTGTGAGTTTCTTTCTTCTGTTGAACATAAAAGAAGATATTTATAAGAATGACGGTAACCACAAAGTAAATGGAAGCCATTGACTTCCATAGTATTTTTTTCCTACTATGGAAGTCAATGGGTAGCCTACCGTCAACTGTTTGATTACCAACATTCTTTAATATCTTCTTTTGTGTTCAACAAAACTCATACAGGTTTGGTACAGCTTGAGGGTGAGTAAATGACAGTTTAAAATGTTGGATGAACTATCCCTTTAATGGATGTAGGAAATATCGTATTTACGAGTTGAACGTCACAACAAAGTCGTAAATACGAGTTACGAGTTGGGGCGTGTCAGTGGGTGCGCGATGACGTCACTTCACCCACGGATCACGCCTCTTCAGTTGACAGATGAGTGGCAAAACTTCTTGGAACATGACTGGCAAAACAAACGATTTATATCTTCTTAAATTAAAGGCAATTTGACTCGACAGTAATCCCTACAATTTACCAAAGAACCAGTGGTCCATGGACATTAACATGTGGCCGCAGGAATCAGGTTTCCTGACATATGTGCCTGATTTTTTCACGGCTGGGAAACTTACAAAGTAAAGTCTGTGAACGATTTATCTGCTAGACAACACTATAAATTATACTTGTATATATGTAATGTAGGTAGATCTATCTGGATCACTTAGGTCAGTTATATTGCCCAGCCCTGAAACTTAAGGCGGGCGTACACGGTGCGATTTTTTGCTGTTTTACGAGCTCGCAGATTATTTTTTCACTCGGGAGAAATCGAGTGCAAATCGGTGATGCTCGCATGGTCGCGGCTCGCAGCGTGTGAGAGGAATTACGAGCCGAGCCGAGCACGTTATGAGCACCTCCCCGACCTCCCGATCATTTTTAAACATGTTTAAAAAATTCGGGGAGTCGGCCCGATTTTCACCAGCGTATAGGCTATCCCCTATTGCCAAATCATACACAACCGCCTCACAGGCTAGATCGATGGGGCTATACCTCAGTGGCAGCAACCACACAGCGTGCGCATACACTGTCACACACACACACACACACACACTCTCTCTCTCTCTCTCTCTCTCTCTCTCTCTCTCTCTCTCTCTCTCTCTCGTTTTTATGTTGAACGGAATGGCTAGTATCTGCATTTGCACACACATTTCTGTCATTTTTCTATCTGAAGCTATTGCCTGAAACATTGAAAGCTCTCACAGAAACTGTGTTTAACCACCAGCTCGGGATAAAATTCGTGCAGGAGGACAGTCGTGCCGTGTACCAGCTGCTTTGACGCGATTATCAGTTTAACTGACTCGTAACGTGTGCAATATATCTCACGACCTCCCGAGTGTCCGAACTCGCACCGTGTACGCCCGCCTTTAGGCCTACAAGCATTAGGGAATTATAGACATACAATTATAACTTTAAGCTGTTTGGAAACGATGTGTTTTGTGAAATAAATTTGACTGGACACTCGGTCGTGCATCAAGATGGGATAAAATTGACGAGGACATCATATCCTAGTTGTTTCTATATATTTTGTAGAAACTTTTAAAGTTATCTGGAGAACTGTCATGCAGACTATCCATCTATCATAAGGAAAACTGGATTTGTCTAACATGATCTAAACAGCCCCCTTCACAGAACACAAGGCTCATCATAATGGATTTTTTTTTAAATTCACGTTGACAAACTTTACAGTTATGCAGAATATAAGATGGTAAAAATGTAATTGATTTGTCAATACACATATACGACCTTGGGTATAATTTTACCCAGGGTCCTGGAGGGCCACCACAGGCCTGCTCCAACACCCATAGTTTTCAAATAAACCTGAGAGACTTGACTGGCTGGATGATGCGAGTTTAATTAAAGTTGAAGCTAAATGGTGCAGGGTGGTGGTTTTGTACCCCAGTTCTATAGGAATTTAGCAGTGACGTTGTCTGGCTTTTTTCTTTTACACAAGCTAAATAATATAATTGTATTGTAATGTAACAGTTTTGAGTGGCCCCATAAAAAAGCAAAACATTCTTTGTTCTTTATTTTTTAGAACTAGTTTGAAAACCTTGCTGTATTTTTGTGTAATTAATTAAGTACACCTCCATCTTCCTCCAAAGAACGTGACTTGAACGACAAACTACTTCCCAACTCGTAAATGCGAAATTCGTAAATAAGAACTTCCCAAGAGGACTTGAACACACCTTAAGAAACAATTTGGACACACAAAATAACACTTCAGAATAAAAAGCAAGTTTTCCAAGAATTTTATTGAAATACCAAGATAAATTTCAGTCCCGGTCCCTTGTTATTTCAAAAAGCGCGCTTTGGGTTTTAGCGTTGACATCGCAAGCCTTCGTCCCAAAGCTCCTCCCACTCCCTTTAGTTTTCTTTTCTCTTTTGCTAAAACAGCAACATTTCATCTGATGCAAACCTATACAACAGGTCATTTGGCACAATTCCCCCTCCCGGTTGTCTCGACATTGTTTGAAGAATCGTAGCAGTTTCCAATCCAAACAAACGTCATTCGTATTTGTCGTTGAATTGTTTGCAGCGTTTTCAGACTGTTTCTTCGGGTAACGTTAAAGACCGTGACTAAAATAATTCTCAGGACTAAATATGTGGTTTACCTGGTAAATTTGAGATTGTGAATTGTTGATTTAAATTTCTCAATTGCTTTTAAACAATCGATTCAGAAGAGTCAAATGTGGCTTTATTTAAATTCTCGTAATTGCGCTCTAAAAATCGCAACACTAAACTGATGCTGGCCAGGTAAATTCGGGGGCAATTTGAGAAGTATTTGGCTTCAAATGCTCTTGAACATTAAACCGCAGTGTAAAACCGCTCTAAACACTGGCCTTTACCCTTTTTCATGTCTTCAACAGTCAGAAAGCATGCATACACAGACAGACAGAGCAAGTGTCTCCTTGCAACAAAACCCAGGTAAGAGTAACAGCAAGAAGCTGAGCAAAGTGCTGAATTTTAATATTTAAACATAAAAAGAGTTCAGATATCAGAAGTACAACTGATGCTTCAACAGGACCTGACAGATGATCAACTTGTGGTCGAGCGTCCACGAGGCGGATGCCACAGTAATGCGAGGAGCACGTCAGAGGTTTGTAATGGATCCTCCACGATGAGATGGCCTTAATGGAATTTAACAGTCATCTCGTAATGAAAATACTGTCTGAAATGGTCAAACGCCCCACAAATACTCAGTATTCAAGAAAGCATTGAATTGCTAAAGGGTTCAGACAGCGAGCGAAGGTTGCGTTTCTGCCATTTCGTCTCTTCACCAACCAGCCCATTGGAAACACCATAGGGCTACGTTAAAGGGATACAATCACCATTTTCTGGAAGAATACCAAGCAAGTGATGTTACCGTCACGCTCGTAACTAGCAATATTGGATCACTCTAGATACCTGAGGGACGACGCGCGGCTCACGTGAGGCACAATTTCGCCTGCACTTTTTACAACCACACCTGATTCATGATTCAATATGATGAGGGTTGTGATAAAGCAATATTTTTCATTCAAAAGCATGTAATATTGCAAAAAAAGTGCCGACACCGAAGCGCTACCCTCACTTCTGGAATGGCAAAGTTCATCCGTATGGAGCTTTACCATCGCTTAATACTGATTCTGTCAAAGCCTCTAAACAGACGGTGATCTTCCTCGGATAGGCATCTGATTCATGTCCATTGCACGTGGTCTAGCGCATTGCACAAAATAAGGAGCCCGGTAGTGCCGTTTCAGACACTACAGCACTCTAAAAGAAAAAAAAAAAAGGAAAATGGGGAAAAGTGTACTGCGATAGGGATCTCTTGAAATCCAAGGCAGCTTTTGCATAAAATACTGATTAAGGAGATAAGACCAAAGGGACGGGACAAGATGTTTAGCACTCAATCTGAGGAGTGTGAAATCATAATCGGACTGATGTATGCCTATGGAAGACAACAAAAAAAAAAAGGAAAAAATAAATATAAAAGAAAATAAAATAAAATATAGTTTATCATTAGGACCTTCCATTTTAGTACATACAGAAAAATAATATCCACTTAATTTTTTTTCTTCTTCCTTTCCATAAACCTTAAACTATTCGAATCTGGGAATGGTTATGGTTGGTTATCCTCGTTCGCAAAGCCAGGAAAAGAGCTTCAAAGAAAGTTTTTCCTTTCACACATTCGAGAATGGAAGGGAGCTGGCAACCAATCCCACAATGCATTCGGCTACACAGGTGAGCATGGCTGAGTATGCCCATGTCCCACGTCCCATAAATGATATTCATGGGTCTGCGTTGTCCTTACTAGAGCACTTGGCCACTACAGAGGGGGGGGAAAGGAATCAGTTTCGTGGCATTTTACATTAGAGCAACTTGTTTTTAGTGAAAACCAAGAAAAACAAAAACAAAACAAAAAATCCAGAGTTTGTTTCTTTTTCTCAAGGGAGAAAGAAAAAACAATGAGACGAAAAAATATTATTAGTGCCAGTTTTGAAGTTGCTGTTGATCATATTCTGCTATCAGTTTTTTAATATGTGCCAGTTTGTTGTGTAGATATTCACAGCGGTTCTTCTCTTGGCTATAGTTTGGATTAGTCTGAGAAAAGAAGAGAACGTGATCAGCATTTTAAACGCAAAGCATGTTTTGAACAAAACAAAAAATGGTGGAAGAGACCGTCGGTTTACCTTTTTGATTTTACGATACTCTTCAAGTATCTGGTTGTGGATTGTCTGTGAAAAGGAGAAACAGAGCTTATCAATGATGTTCCTGCTTGAATACAGTAGTTTCAAACGTGCAATAAGACCATAGACAATCAAAAGAGTTTGAAGAGAAGCTCTATGATCTGCTTTTTTACTAAATCAAGTTAGCGCCCAATCCTGTTAGCGCTTATAGCACAAAGTATGATTGACCAAAGTAGTAGCGGTCAAATATCCCCACTAACTGTTCAAGACACTACATACATTTCCTCCCTTGTTTCTGCCGCCTTTGTCGTTTTGTCAAACCATGTTGCTTAATTCTCCTAGCCAGATCTGGTAACAGTTTTACATAACATAATGCAAATGGCAGTTGTCACCTGACCTGTAACTCTCAAACTGGCCGCAAGCCAGCGGGATAACTTTATTATTGAGCCCTATAAAGTATTATGACTCCGTGTAGGAGAAATAAATGATGCCTGACAACATAATGCTCTGGTTATTTAACACGATTGCCTTTAATCGGTCAGATGATTGTTGTTCATTTCATTACTCTCCCGGACTAGATTGGTAGAGGCAAGGGAAGAAAAACACTAACAGTTTCCAATTTATCAAGAGGTGAAAATTACAGTAGGACCCTGGATGAATCAACTACCCTCTTTAATTTTTCATTTTCCGGAGGAAGACATGGCTTCTGGGATCAGGCTGGGGCCGACAGCATATTACTAAAAAATGAGTTGTAATCATATGCGTGGATGGATGCACTGCATTTTTGGTATGGGCTTTTCAATAAAGATACCTTGTACTTGTCTGTGCCTTGCTGGAGTTGTTTGAGCTCGGTGTCGAGTATAGTGAACTGTCGGGTGATGCCCTCTATCCGTGAGTGCAGGCCCCGGTACTCGCTGTACTCCAAGTTGAAGTCAATCTTGTAAGTCTGACGTTGCTCTTGCGAGCTTATCACGGTGTATTTTCTGTTTAGGAAACCAAGCGGAAAAAAACAACAGTTTTATAAACTTCATAAAAGTTTAATGATATTTTCATTTTCTTTCAGTTATATAACGCAACTTTTGTTTTGTTTTTAACAAACCTGACGCAAAAGCTGAGTGAAAAGACCAACTTGAAAATGTATAAAGAGGTGCTTACAATAAATAGTCTGTCGTCTCTGATGAAGATGCAGGAATACTGGAGCTGTTGCACGTTCCGTTTATACCTGAGAAAAAAAAAAAGAAAAAAAAAGGATTTCAAGGACAGTTTTATCCTGCAGACTAAGGAACAAGGACAATATGCCATGACGTCAGTCCACACTTAAAAAAACAGCTAAAAACAATCTGAAGAGGGATGTTTGCACTCATCAACCTCACTGGTTGACTAGGTCAGTTGTTGAACTACTAATCGACTGGTTTGTGGACTGTCTTTTGACTTTTGAACTAACTGACCAATCATAATTGATTGGAAAAAAGATGGACAGTCTGAATGACTATTCAACAACTAGCTTGTGTTGTGGGCTTTCTAAACTACTATTTATAGAATTAACCTCACTAACATACTTGTCGGTAGTGATGTTACAATATGTGCCGACGCATGTGTCGAGAAATCCCGGGAGCTTTCAGTGAAGCACGTAGAGGCTTGTATCGCTTTAGACCAATGACGTCATCGATGACGTCCGACGCCTCGCTTCGACCTGACTGGTTAGGGAAGTGGTTTGAATCTTGGCGCGACATTGACATATATAAACCCAGCCACTTTCTGGTTTCAGAATAATAATATATTGCTCCTCCTGCCTATTATGCCCAAAGTATTGATTTACACACATTTGATAGCCCCATTAATTTCAAGCCAATACATGTATTACACAGTTATGTTATAAAATCATTATATACCACCAGAAACTACACATTATATTCATATAAATAGATTAGTCTGTGGAATATATGTGGAATAATTTTTTTCACCGTTATTTCTAAGCTTTAAATGGTGCAAAACACATTACAGATGACCTGCCTACACTGTATCTGCTTGTTTTCCACTTTCTTGTTTTGACCACCAGGTGGTATTGTGAGCAAATGAAGCCTCAAGAAATTAACCCTTTTGTAACCTTTGTGGGGGCTTCTCGCCACCACTACTTATCGGTTGTTAGACTACTTATATATTCGATAGATTGTCTGAGTGACTTTTCCACTAATTGACCTTGCTAACAGGCCAACTCTAGATGTTATGACCATTAATGAACTAGTTGGTGAGCCGTCTGAATAACTATTTAGCTAATTGACGTCACTAATCAACTAGTCTGTTGTTAGACTATTAATCAAATAATTGATGGGTTATCTGAGCGACTATTCAACAAATCGACCCAACTAACAAACTAGGTCGGTTGCAGGACTACTAATCGAATAGTTGGTGTGTTGCCTGAAATTATTTAGCGCATGACCTCACTAACCCACTGTCGGATTTTGGACTAGTAATTGTCAATTAAACCAATTAAATCGGCCTCACTAACGACTAGGTTGGTTGTTCGACTAATTGACTAGTCAGAGAGTTGTCTGAACGATTCCGCCAATTACTTCACCAACCGAATGTGTTAGTTGGACTACTTTTTGTTCAATTGATGGGCCTCCTGTACAACTATTTACCTAAACTAAAGTTGGTTGTTTATTAAATCAACTTTTTTTGCCGTTTACTTGTTTGCTAAACAACACTCTCCAAAATACTCAAGATCCGAAATACAAAATCTTTTGTGTCATAGAACTAATCGAGATTCACCTGCTGCAGTCTGAGGTGCTTTCTGACATCATAACCCTTGACATTATAAATTATTCAGAGAAAGTAATCCGCACCTGTCCTCCCATCGCTTGTTGTGACATCACAGGCTTTCCTCTGATCCAAGCCATGGTCTTCATCAACTCTCCTCTCCTTCTTCATGTCCCGCTCTCGGTCTTTTTCCTTAGACTTGTCTTTGTCCTTGTGTTTTTTGGACTTCTTCTTAGGCTTGCCATGCAGCGAGAGTTGAGCGGTCTGGGTCTGAGGTCCGTCCTGGCTGCTGAGGGTTGGGGACAAGGATCCCAGAACTTCCTCTTGCGTTGTGGAGCGAGGGGCGAATGACGGGGGCTGACTCAGTCTTTCCGCCACTGCCGCCTCCAGACTTTCACAGTCTCTGCCGTTGGAGTCGTTGCTGACATCCGAAAGGGGGTCGAAGGGTCGGGGGATCTCCAGCGGAGGGATTTGAGAGCTCGACGACGTCTCTGCAGCTTGAGAACTAGAAGAGTCCTTACCATTGGATGAGCTCAGTTTGCCATTGATGAGGCCTGTAGACTTGCTAGCTAGATGCGATATTCTGGGTTTCTTATTGGCCAGGGGATCGATGAAGTCTGCTGCAGGTCGTTTCTGTTGGCCAAGAACAATGATGGTTTGTTAAACTGGGATGTTATTAAATAGTGATTAAAAAGTTTAGCAGTTGTTTACTAGTAGTGCATCATTTTGATGAATGATTTGATGACACGTGGGCACAAGAAAAGATTTACCCTTACATATTTCCTCATAACACAAACAGATCCATCATAACGGTTCTATTCAAGCTTTGATGCGTCTAAAACGAGGCAAAAGGCTGACCTGAGAGGGTGAGCTGCTGGCTGGCTCTTTGTGCGGGCTGACCGGGCTCTCCACAGACACGGGGGCACTGCTCTGAGGCTTACACAGTTTTCTGTGGAGAATGTAAGAAGAGGAATCATCAGTTTAAAAAGAACCAAGGAACTCAGTGAGATCAAAAGAACCGGACTAATCCAGAAAAGTGCGACTGTGCTGTAAAAATGTTTATCTTTAATTGGTTTGCATGTATAACTCCAGAAAAATAAACTAAAACAGATATTAATTATTGAAGCATCATAATATCTCTGATAAAGACCTATCTGAACTTGTCTTGCAATTGATAAGCAATTTACTGATACGCAGATACACAACATTTTTGACAATTCCGACTAGTCTTCATGAAGACAGAATACGATGAAGCCGTTTTAATGTCACTTTGGCAAACGCATTACTGCACTAAATACATTTAAATGGCACAGCAGGAAAACAAATGTACTGACCAAAAGATTCTTGGAAAAAAAGATTGACCAACTAGTGCGACATATATCATCAGTTAAAACAACATGTACATTGAAATATGGCCAGTGTAAATGCATAACATTTTTGCCACTTGACAAAGTTATGTGTCGTTGGTCAGAGTTATGCAAAACACCACCACAGAGAATGGGCACTCCAATCACTTCAGATTATTTAATTTTCCATATAAGTGTGTATTTTAACATCAAACATGGTAACTTAAGTGCACTAAAATAATAAAATCAAACAATCAGCCAAAGTTCATAATGCTGCTTGAGGTCAAGTGCACTGAGGGAGTTTGTGTGCATGTCAACAGGGGGCAGTACGACACGGGACAATGTGTCCTGATAGCAGGCCCCGCCTCCATGTCGAGGGTGCATGGACAGGGGTCTATGCCTGGGAGTAGGTGGGTGGGCATGAGTCGCTATGGTCTCGATCAAACTGCGTATGCCCATGCACGGCCTGGCCCTGGCCCTGTGCCACCCACACACGGATCAGCATGTGCTGGAATAAGGTTGCATCACTAACCTCCCAACTGCACACAGTCACGGCTCTTACATGACAGCACGTCGTTCAAGACCAGATGGGAAAGTGGGTGGAGAGTGCAAGAGGGGTGTGTGTGTGTGTGGATGTAAAAAGGCCCGTCAGCTGATAAGCTTCACCACCAGTCTCAAAGTGCAAGCGTGTGTAGTGTGTTCCACACGGGTGTTCGGTTTGTTTCTGGCAAATATTTTAATTTAGTTTTGAACGGATATCACAACACCATGTTCTCCCCAGTCTAGCATGTAGCATGGCCCCTCTAAATTTAGCTTCCAGGGGTCTTACGCCACCAGAGTTCATGGGAACCCAGACGGTTCCATGCAAAGGCACCTACACAATACAAAATAATCGGGCTGATTTGGGGCCGAATTCTCCCCTTCTGACAATCCCAGCCAGGTAAAGTCACGATAATCTTGATGGTTCTAAAGTTTATTTTATGATTTTCCTGTGGTGTGATGCGTGTTAAGAGTGATTATTTATGATCTCAAATCATAAATCTTAGTCCTCTGGACCTCGAGGACTAACACACACGCACTCTAGATTGTCAAGTGGAACGAAACCAAACCCAATCAGAAACCGAGCTGACGGAAGATAGAAACAGAACACCACTTCATCCAAACCCTTTTCTTTTTTCAGTGATATTTCGGTTAAACGCAGAAGACTATCAACATTTATTCTTGCCCATCGTCCACCATCTTTGTATATTAAGTCACATTTGACCACGAAAGATTGAGAGATTTCCCATGTTTACAGTTGGGAATCTGGTTGTTTGTGAATGGATTCTGTTATTGCGTGTTGTGCTGTCTTGGTCACATCGCGGCACACACACACACTATAGGTACAAGTCTATGATTTTTTTTAAATCTCCAAGATTGTGCCTCACATTTTGAAAATCTGATAAAAATCTGCGGGCCAGCCATGAGTGAATAAAGCTGTACAACTACCAAAAAGGCAAAAAAACTCAAGCAATATTGCAGTTGAAATGCGTTGTGATATAGAAAGAAGTATATTGTCGTGTATTGGATATGAAAGTCACTGAAGCTTACCGTACAAGAATTCTCTTCAGAATCTGTTGGTCCATCTCAGTGTAACCAGGCCAGTCCTTCTGAACTTCCTTAAACAAACAATCCTTCAATGTGAAGGTGTTGTCCTTACTATTCAGGTTAGCCACCTACACCCAGCCAGGAAAAAAAACAAAACAGCGAAATGAAACAAGAGGCTTAAGTCTTTGGCTCTCTAAAAATAAGCGCTGTATTTCAACACCAGTGCAGAAAAACAAACACTACAACAGCGTGCTGACAGCCTCTGTATATTACATACTTTGGCTTTATGCAGGCCTGAGTTTGTCTACGTTTTGACAAATGTGTCTAGGTTGAGCCATTATGTCCAAGTAGAGTTCAAAAACACGATTTAGAATGGGTCAAACTAAATTAGTCAAACCAAAACCCTTCTATACCTGCATATTACTTGTACTATTTTTACAGCATGCAGTATGGATATCGTGTTTTAGTATGTATAACAAAGTTATCAATTAGTATTTCTAGTGTTGGTTACGAACCTGTTGCAGGAGGCTGTCCAGTGTCTCCTTGTCCTGAGGAGACAGGCCTTCTTTCGTGAGCCGCACCAGCAGTTCGGGTTTGCGGTAGGGCTTGAGGGCCAGTAAATGCACTAGCCGTTCCCTCAGCGGCCGGGGCGGGCTCTTTTTCTGACTGCTGGAGACGATAACCGGCCTCGAGATCCGCCGCGACGGAGCCACATCCGACACACCCGTTATCGGCTTCCGGATTTGTACACGCTTACCTGAACAGTAAAGGGAAAAAAGTTGGTCAAAATGGAAGTTTTTTTAAAAATGTTAAACGAACAGAGGGTAGACTCTTGAATGTATTCAAGTATATCAAGGTAGTAAAGACATCGTTAAAATAGTCGCTTCATAACATTAAGGTTAAACCACTGTAGTCACATGGATGGTTTTAACAATGTCTTTACTAGTTTTCTGGACCTACACGCTATCTGACAGTAGGTGGCGCTTATGGAACAGCAGAAATATGTTACCCTGGTAACCTCTGTACACAAAGCAGCTGCGCATATTAGGCCCAATCTACACTAGTGCGTTTTCATTTTAACACAGCAATTTAAAATTTTACTGCATTTAAAAAAATATCTCCATCGACACTACACGACTGAAAACGCATGTCACATAACCATTCATGCACACTGGGCATGCGCGTAGTATAAACCGTTGCCGAATGCTCTAATAATAGAATGCAGAGTTTAACTGCATAATGGCTGCTAAAAGGACAACAAAGTCAGCAAAGCTTGCAGTTCCGTCTCCATGTTATTGTTTACATGGTCGTCGAGGCGGGTTTATATTGTCAAGTTCCGGTAGCATAATGGTCATATGATAGGGGCTTGATGAATCAGGGAAGGATATGCAATGATCCAGAAGAGCCAATCAGGGAGTGAATGAGGGCAGCCACGTCTTGGTTTCCAAAAGTCTACATTTTCGTGTGGACGGGCGGCAGGTGTTTATCAGTGTGTATCAGTATAATATATATATATATATATATATATATATATATATATATATATATATATATATATATATATATATATATGTTTGTGCTGTCAATCGATAAACAACATAAAGATAGTATATTTCAAATACGTATTTAATGGCATCTTTTTTTTATGAATGAAGGTCAGCATCACTGAACAATCCTTCAAACAATCCTTACATAAACCCATAATAAATGTCATTTACCTGTGCCCTTCCTGTCTAACATTTACAGAATAATATACAGAAATGTAATAAAGTTATCACAGTCTGCCCTGCATAAATTATAGATTAAACAGACTAATCCTTAATAAAGCTACAAAACTCACAACTCTTTACGTTCATTTTAGACTTTAGCTCAAGACTGCTCGTATGTTATGAGGATACTCGACAAAACTGACATTTTGGCATAATTGTGTGTTACTGTTCGTTCAAGCAAAGTTCAGGTTCAAAGCATTTGCATGAATAAGACCGGGATCATATAATGTAAAGCTAGCCAAACGATGATGAGAAAAAAAACAGAAAAAAAAACAAAAAACAGATGCTATGTTAATTACGTTAAATGTTTTAATGCATTAAACGGTCTTCCAGCAATTTCTGCTGGAATTTGCACTTTCCCATTTTTCTGGTCTAGTTTTATTCCTGCGGTACAAAATGCCCGCGTCACCTCCGCATCACAGCAATTCAGCTCCAGCCGGAAGCAATTACCTAACTGGTTCCGCATGGTTATCACACTAACGTACATATTTTGCGACAGCAAATAATAATAAAAAATGAAGGCTATATTCAAATAAATTGACAGTATAAAATTCTTCAAACCTATATCCGCATTTGTAATGCCTGTAGGATTAAAACGGAATGCTTTTTAATGCTATTTAAGGCCTTAATTTTCACAAAAATCTATTTAATGACTTTCAATGCTTTTTAATGCCCCGCATAAACCCCGTTTAAGGACCCGCAGGGACCCTGTAATTATTTATTCCAATTTGAGGGGGGCACATTTTTTATTCGACTTCATCTTTGGTGAAAGCTACTGTTTGATAGTTTTGTGCAAGTTACAGAGTACTCCATATAATATTTTTAGCGAGCACCAGAAACCAACAGCTTCATAAATCATGTAGCACGCTGCAGTTTCAGACATGTGGAGACAAACTGGCTCTGATCGCACCCCCCTCTCCCACCTGTCTGTGCGCACTGTGTAAACAGATGGATTGACCAAAACGAGGTTCTTCCGCTCAAGCCTTACAGGAACAGCCGCATACATTCAATTGTGCCGGCCCAAGATGCGTCAAACCTACCCACGTATCTCCCGCCAGGCTTGATGACGATGGCGCCACGGCTGCGGGTCTCCTCCTCGGCCTGAGCCATGCTTTGCCTGGCTTTCTGGTAGGAGTCGTCTGTGGCGCACACCGTGATTTTGTCCTGGATCCCTCCCAGGCAGTCCAGCTGTATGCTCCCTTCACTGGACAGAAACCAAGCCTGTCAGACACTCCAAATGGCACAGACTACGCCACCTTCTCACCAGTTATGCATTTCAAATGTGTTGCAATGGCTCATTTACAGCCCAGGTGGTTGGATGGGCGTCCTATAAAGGGCAACACCTGTAGAGAGGTTCCTTACGATCCCTGAAACCCAGTCAAATGCCTTTGATCTGCTTGCCCTAAGCTTGGCAACATCTGATCACAGTTAAGGCACTGTTTTCCCACTATGCCTGTGCAAAACAGCAAGTTGGCAGGTTTTCGAAAGTAGTCGGAAGGAAGCCCTGTAAAAATAAGCTGCTAAATTACTGAATATGCATAATAACACTGTTCTCAGCAGAACAAGAAGTCTGACAGTAATGGTCTTGAAACGTTGATGAAGCAAGTGAATTTGTTTGCTTTGAATTTGATGCTTTGATAGCTGGTGCTACAGATACATTTAGAGAACTTCATGGACAATGTTAGTAGGGCTGACTAGATTAGGGCTAGTATATCACATTTTTCAGATTTTTTTAGGGTTAATATTTAATCAAATTATATAAAATTCAGTATTTTTTTATTTTTTCATTTAAAATATGCATAAAAATAATTGTAAGCATCATAAATTATGGAAAAATTACACTACTGTTAGCGGTTAGTAAGATTTGTAATAAAATAAATTAATATTTTATTCACAAAGAATGCATTAAATTGATCAAAAGACAGATAAAAAATGTGTTATCTTATTTTTTTACTACTTATCTTTCCATTCATCACGCTTCCACAAAAATATTAAGCAATAAGCCGCACAGCTATTTTTAACATTCATAAGAAATGTTAGTAAGGATGTTGAAAATTCAGCTTTGTATCATAGGAATAAGTTACATTTAATATATTACAATAAATAAATAAAAAAGTTATTTTAAAGTAATTTCACACTTACTGTTTTTTTTTTTTTTTTACTAAAATGCAGTCTAAGTGCTGCTTTGGCCTTCTTTCAAAATCAAAAATTTGGGACAGTAGTGTATATTTATACAATTTCTAATTTAATTCTTAAAAAAATAATAAAAAAAACTCAGTCAACCTAACAAACCATACTAAACTGGCACTTGACACAAGAGTCATGTGATCTAGTGGTTAAAGATATAGGCTGAATACCATCCGCTTGTTAAGTCTGACATCACGCGCCACAGCTTCCGGGTCCAAACGCTCTACCAAGCGCCCCAAAACAACAAACAAAGCTAATAAACTCACAATGTGATGTAATACTACCGTCGTCGTCGTGTAGTTTAAAAAAATTATAATCCTGACCTTTATCTTCATAACAAAATCCAAGATGGCCAGACAGTGATTCATCTTATAAATCGTGTCTGGGACACTGAGCACGGAGACTGTAGTGTACACTGTATGTTTTTAAATGCTTAGCTTAAATTTGTATTATGAATAAATTGTGCTCATAAACAGCTTTTGAGATTTCAAGTATTCAAGTGAAACGAGTAGAGGCTAGGACCTGGAATGAGCATTCCTCACATCATGATTTAACAAGCGGATAAGATCAATCCCCAAAAGGGCGATCCAGAATTCAAGGTCTTTGTCATCATTATACAATGATCTTCAATGCTGGGAGTTTACTTTCATTGAACGAAAGCTACAGCTAAAATGACAAATTAGCTAATTATGTGGTGCAACTGCCTGAAGATGGTGAAAAGTTGGACTAACAGTATGAGAAATACAAAAATCACAAATCGACAACAAATGGCTTAAAATTGGCCTTTTGTTGTAAAAAGAGAAACTTAACCATGTAACGCCTGAACTTCAGCTGACCCTTTGATCTTATTGTGAACATGGGAGGACATTAACAGCAGCAACAGTATGCATTCCCAGTTTCCTCATTTGGTTGGACAATTGGCCAAATTCAATTTATTCTCTCTGTTCTGGTGTTCATCCAGAGCTGAACAGTAGCGAGAACAGAGAAAGGAACAGATGGTGCTCGTAATGATGCCATGGATGCAAGTTTTTTGACGTTGTCTGATGACATCAAATCAACTGTTTTCATGGTTACATTTCCTTTCAAAAGACAAACGCACTCGTACATCAGAAATCGTCACACTACCTTGAGATTGCAGGAATCTGTCTGAATAAAAGATGTGGTTTATTTTCTTTCTTACCTTGTAATATACTGCTGAATGCAGTCGAAGCTGCCCTGGGGGTTGTCCTTCCCCACGTTGGACAGGTAGAACGTAAACGTTCGCAGCTCATTTGGATTCTCTGACTGCGGTATTGAGATTTTCTGTTGACACAGAGAAGTGCAGCCAACATAAGCATTGAGACAGGCGAGAGAGGAAACCCTGTTTAAAGCAGCTGGCTAGTCCAAAATGGATTACACAGATTTACTTCTATAAAAAGGTTCAAGTTCTATTTTCAAAAATAAATGAATAAATAAATGTGAATGAAAGAATTAGGGCTGCAACAACTAATCGATAAAATTGATTATCGATAATGAAAATAAACCAACAACGCTGTGCTCGGGAAACCATAAGCCAGTCACGTCGCTTTACAGTAGCGGACAACCCATTTCTACAGACAAAAGAATTGGAAAACAGCAGAAATTGTGAGTTTTCATCTGATTAATCGAAAAATAACCGACAGATTAACTGTTTTGTCAAATAATTGTTAGTTGCAGCCCTAGAATGAATAAATAAAACATTAAATAAAATCAATTTGATAAAAAAAAACACTAATAAATAAATCAAGACAAATTCTATCAAGAGGAGAGAAAGAACAGAATCCAGTGGGTCATTGACTCTTTATCTGAATTCAATGCATGATGAAATAATCATACATTGACATGAAAGTAATGGGTGATGCATAATGTTTTTCTACAGTGACCAAACTGCAAATGTACTTCGCAAGAGTTACACTTAGCCTTCTAAAACAAGAGGTTTGTGGCCCTAAGGGGCTCTTCTGTAATCTCCTTAATGTGCAAGCATACCGACCAGCCGCCACACAGGTGTTTCCGCAGCACACCTGAGAAGGCAGCAAACAAACGTGTCGTGAGCCAAATTACACCCATCAACGGAGCAGCAGCTGTCACGCACAGATGCAGGGCTGGAAAGCACGGCCAATCATTTCACAGCAATTTCCTGAGATTCGTCCATTATATTAAAATCTGTTATTGCACATCCTGCCTAATGCTGTCCTCCAAAGTACAACGTAAAGGCTATAAAAACAAATATAGTGATGTAGTATCCATGCTATACATGAAGTGTTAAAATATAACTTTCTATAACTTTTCCCCGCAGAGGCCCAGTGAACAGTAACCCGACAACATACGCTGAGCACTGGCTCTGTTTACCCAGGGTTCCTCACACGTGTGTGGCCTGCAGGTGGCCGACTATAAATAACAGCCAGTGTCCGAGGCTCACGCTGCCAGCCCGAGGGCTCCCTCGGCTCAACGCTTCACTTCGCTGGATCACACGCCATTTTTCACACTCCCACATGAGATATTCCACAAGCAAAGACGGCGGGTCCATAAGCTCTGCCACTTACAATCAACTCAGTGGTGTCGCAATAAAAGCTGTTGATTTATATTAGCAGCTACGGCTTTTATTTTGTTGCGTTTTATTATGTGCATTGGCTGAGACGTTGCGGTTTAATACGCTTTAAGAAATAAATTGCAATTCATAGTTTCTTCATTCAGAAAACGTGACGCAGCTGCTAACCCCACTTTCTAGACGCGCTGCGCTGTCACTGACAGAGAAAACAACCCACAGAAGAGAGGAAGCGCTCTCAAAGGAAGAGCTTGCGTCACAGGCCAAAAATATGATGTACTTCAAAGAACAAAATTCAATATGATTAACTGTCAGTGCAATTAACTTTATAGAAAAGTTATTTTAAATTGTAAAATTTTAAATGTAATTTATTCCTGTGATGCAAAGCAGATTTTTCAGCAGCATTACTCCAGTCTTCAGTGTCACATGATCCTTCAGAAATCCTTCTAGCATGCTGATTTGTTGTTTAACACACATTTCTTATTATCAACGTTGAAAACAGTTGTGCTGCTTTAATATTTTTGTGAAAATGGTGATATAATTTTTCTTCAGTATTCCTTGATTAATAGAAAAGTTCAAAAGAACAGGAATCATATAAAACAATCATTTATAAAATTATACGGTCAACTTTGGATCAATTTAATGCTTCCTTGCTGAATAAAAGTAATCATTTCTTTACTTAACCATCAATCCTCTGGACTTAAGGTCACTTTACCATTGCGAAATGCTGTACAAACCACTGAGTCTTTTGGAAAAAAATCTCCCAAAAGGTTATGAATCAACTCATCACAAGCAGTGAAAGAGTGACGTTACTGGAGTTTCCCCTGGTCTCAACTCTGGTCCGAACCAGGAACAAAGCTTCTTCTAATGGCCATGTGGTGGCACCTCTGGCCCTGACAGGATGCTGCTCATTCCTGGACAAGAACTTTGCCTTGCTCATTCAGAAAGACCAGGCTGTCCATGCACAGCTCATGGATGCACCTGCCCTTTGCAAATTTCAACCCAACCAATTGGTTACCAATGCAAGGCTGATGGGCCTGCTGATAAACGCATTTTGTGGAACGTGCGATCGACCGCCTCTCTATGCTTTCTGGTTCGCTGCATCCAAATAGCATTTCAAGGTTTCTCATGCGGTCCGCCTGCTCATAATATGCCACTAAAAGCTCTGATACAGCTATAAAGAAATACAGCTTTAATCCGACAAGCAAACAGGCAGTCTTATCTCACATGTGACGCAGTGAACCGTGGTGGAGTGTGAACGTGCAGTTCCTGATGAGTCCGTACACACCAGTGAAATCCTACTGATGATTTATAGACAAACCACTATACATCCCACCCTTCAGAAAAGCAAGCATCTTTGACAACTGACAGTAATAAAACCGTACCATGGCAGAAAACTGTGTACCATACATTTGAATTGTATCTGCCGCACTTGAGTTAAAAATTAAAAGCTGAACCCATGTTCAGTGTGCAAATTAAACAAAGAAAAAAAAGTAGGCTATGTGAATTGACTTGTATCTGAACTTTAAAGGGGACTCGACCCTCTTTTTAGTTGCGAATATAGCATCATATTATATAATGCTTAACTGGTGCGCGCCACGATCCCAAATGCACACTAAACTCACAGCACAAATTCACTCTGAACTGAGCCGCTCTGAGACGCAGAAAACACCGGATCACGAGCTGATTGCGCGAGAAAATTGCACGCTTCTCTTTGAAATGTGCCACAGCTTTCATTTGATAAGGGGATGAAGCAATATTGCGATTTCAACTTGTTATTAAGAAGTTAACCAATAACTGATGTATTGCAAAGTCTATATTATTTTGTCTTCATACAACAATAAACTAAATGTATATTAATATTAAACAATAATAGCCAATAACTATTAGCGATATCACGTGTCACTACTTGTCATTTTTATGGTGCGTTTCCTATAATGAGTGTAGCGATGCACCAAAATCCCAGGCAATAAGCCAATAATTTGAATACACAAAACTAAAATTTTATTGAATTTAATTTTAATTATAATAAACCAACACATTACCTATAATCATTGGTCACCAATTTTCTGGTATTTACCAGGTTTTGTATATTGTTATTTTTAGTGCTTTTTTAAATAAAATGGTACAGTTATTTTTTTTTTAATAGACATTTATCGGTTATTGACCAAAACATGAAAATTATGCTTATTGGTATTGGCCAGAATTATGGAAACAAGCAGCCTGTAGATTCTACTCAATTTCTCCTTGTGTCCCACTGACGAACTAGTCATATCGGTTTCGAAAGACATGAGGTTGAGTAAATGACAGATTTGTCAGTTTATTGGTTAAAGTCTGGGAAACATACGCCTTAAATACCTTCTGTCCTAACGACAAAACTTGCAGTCATGTTTCTGCATGTTTACATACGACAATTTCAGTTTATAGTCACAGTGATCCAGACCAACTTTACTTCAGTATTGTGACATTTTCGGAGTAAAACGGAATAGTTAAAAAAAAGAGGGCGTGGCTTGTTTTTTCCTGCTGTGAATTGATTGGGTCAAGAAAAGAGGGCGTTCCATTCAGCTCATTGTCAAAGCTCGCAGCAGACTGACAGTTGGAGGGGATGTTCAACCAAAGCCGTAAATCTGACGTCATCAGAGAAGGCCATTCTAGAGGGGAAGTACATTTTCAGACAAAAAAAATATTTGTGAATCAACTTGATCAGCACAGATGAATAGTTCACCACAAGACTAGAAATGTGCACTAACAAAGTAAATAGGGGTCAATTTTGATTTCATGCCTTATGAAATCAGTGCGAGGCAGACAAACCACATTCTTCAACATGAGATGTAGATAACAGCAACATGAACATTTATTGGGCCATTCGCTGTCAGGTCTGGGTTGAGCTAGAGCGCATGAAAAACCAAAACTAGGTGTACAAAAATCACGTAGGGGGTTTTGATAACAAGGATTAATTTGTCGTCAACCACTTCCTGTACAGTATATGTCTGAGAAAATGGGTCCCGACCACTGTCAGTTTTGAAGAGTTGGAGATCCACACCAATGGCTGTCTATGACTACGCTGATTTTGCAACAGTGAGCAGAGGATACTGTGGTTACTGCGATGCGATGACTTCCAGCTACACAGTCATCAAAGTCTCACTGCTTTGGTATTACCTCCACAACCAGGACACTTCACATTAACTGGGGAGAGTCCCAGGTTCACACAAGGTCTGTGGCTCCATGATGGAACATGACAATCAATGTTTCAAGTGGTTTATGGCCCCAATCAAAAGGTCGAAAATTGTGCATACTCACCCCTTGGTTTCCTGTGAATCCTATTAGTGGTTTAGCAGTCAGGCCCTGCAAAACAAACAAGATCAATTATTCATATGAGAAATCAGTCAAATCTATAATTATAAAGAGTGTATATATATATATATATATATATATATATATATATATATATATATATATAATAAAATAATAATTTCGATTTTATTGTTTTATGCTGATGGCGCATGGTTTTGAAATGATAAAATCATTAAGGAATCATAACCATATATACATTTTAAGCTGACAAGCACTGGCATTTCCATTACTCAAAGCAGATTATAAATTTACAAGATGCTCTCAGATACTTCAAGAAGGAATCAAACACCAATAAACATGCAGACCGTTTGATCAACACTAGAAAAGCTCTACAAAGTGCTCCATAATACACTCCCGAAACCACGTCTGGCATTTCAGATTTCAAATACAGGACGTGCAAGTGCAATAAGAGGACGCTTTACAAGTAATTCCTCGCTTGAGCCATGTGGTTTGTTTCCCAATATAAAGAGCTTTAGCCCGGGCAATAGAAGTTTCAGCAGGCACTCAAAAGACTGGAGCATGTGCCAAGAAAACGAAAAGAAAAAAGCCCACAATGTCATCAGATCAAACCCATGGCACTCAGTAAAGGCTAGTTGTTGATGACATTTATATAGAGCATCCTGGAGTAATTACGTACTGGAGTGAACTACATTGGCTACATGGCCTTGAGTAGCGCAGACAACTTGAATATGAAGGGTTCAGCTCCGACCATCATTGTCTAAAGCAATCGTGCCACCTACGACCCACTTCATACTAAATAACGCATCTTTTATAGACAAGTATTCATCAACAAAGCAATTTCAGTAAACACACTAGATTCATCTGGGGCTGACAGAACAATCTGAACGCGAGCCACTTATGTTAATGTTGGAGCTGAAAGAGGCCAATTGTTCTGGTCCATTCAATCAGCCAATCAAATGGCTGAATCTCAAACAAGGTGCTTTGGTGCTGCTAATTAGCGAGGTAGATGAGCTGGAAACGTCTGGCTGGGTGATTCAGTCCGAATTCCGTAAAAAGCGCGACATAGGAGTCTGAGAACATCTTGTCTGGTTAGTCGCACCAGTCACTGAGGGCTCGTTTCTTGGAAGGAAGCGTTTCTCAAACCACCGAGTGTAAACAAAACATGTCGCACTTCCTTCCTCAGATAATGCCGTTGAGGAGAAAAAAGGGAAACTATAGAACAATTTAAAGATTTACCAGTAAAGAGAACTAGAGGCGTTTTGGAGTGAGAGTAAAGATGTTAGCCTTGTTATAACAAAATCAGGCAGCCAATCAGATTCCACCCGTTTTTCACATTAATTTGCGGTTGTTAATCTATCATCACTTCTACTGATAATCAGAGTTTAGTGTTTGCTCAAAATGTTTTGTTTTCTCAGTCCATGACAGTAGTTGACCTGAAAGGTAGAATGGACCATTGAGCAACAGTTCATGCTAGGGCCAAACGATTAATCATAATAATGCAGGTCATTGGAATGAAAAAGAGACAGGGGGAAAAAAAGAACTTAACTTGAGCGGCGCATTTTTAGGACACCGCGTCAGACAGCAAAGGACATGACACAAACTTAAAGGGTTAGTTCACCCAAAAATAAAAATTCTGTCAGTCATTACTCACCCTCATGCGCACAAAAAACTCTCATCGCTTGATAAACTTAAGGTTGAGCCACTGTAGTCACTTAGACTATTTTAATAATGTTTTTTTACTAACCTTTCTGGGCCGGCAAGTTTCGATCCCATTGAAGCCTATGGAGGAGTGATCCAGCTTTCAGATTTAATCAAAAATATCTTAATTTGTGTTACGAAGATGAACGAAAGTCTTACAAGGTTGAAACATGAGGGTGAGTAATAACTGACAGAATTTTTGTTTTTGGGTGAACTAATAACCCTTTAAGGGGTAACTAAACACTTAAACAACTTTTTTTAGTTAATGATCTGTAAGAATGGAGCTTCATAAATGCTGTTCATTGATTCAAGTAAATTTTTTAACATTTGAGTATAAAGTGTTTTAATTTTCAAATATATGGTGTAAAAACGTCTGAGTGCTGCCCTCTTCAGGTTAAACGGAATCTCCTAAAGTAGGGGTACTCTATGACGTAGGGGTACTCTGTGACGGTACTCTGCCACGCCCCTGGTATAAAAGCATCTGCTTCCTTCCGTCAAAACCAGAGCGAGTCAGAAAATGGAATTACGAGTATTGAAAACGACCAGGATAGCATATTTTAGCATAGCATTTATATGCTTATTATAGTTATTTAGATTATTTCGTGTAGCCTAGGTAGTTAATTAGCATAGTTGTTAGTATTGTTAGAAGCATAGTTAATTAGTAGTAAAGTATAGCATCAGTTAGGATAGTGTAGATTTTTAGCATTAGTTTTATCTGTGTTTAGTACAGTGGTTAGGATGGTACGTAGGTATACTTTTGCCGGTTGCAACAGCACTGGACTGCATAACTTCCCACCAGACTTGGAAATTAGGCGCCAGCGTTTACATGCACTTGTGTGTCAAACGCTGCTCTTCCTGCATGGACTCCACAACCGCCGGCGCGTTTTGCTGGATATTTTTCACATAGCGGCAAAATATGATTAACGTAGGTCAATAGTAATAATAATCCACTCAGATACTGGACCCATTCTCTCTTGCGCGGCTGCTTCGCTAGCATCGTCGGATGCCGATCGCGATGCGGGAGTTAATGCGACACCGCAGTTTGAGCTAGCGGCTATGGTGTCCACAGACAATTCCTCCACTTCAGGGGAAGGTGGGGGAGAAAAGTCCTCGACTTCAAATGACCGCTCTGTTGCAAAGCTACTTGCGTCACTCCATCTTAGCGAGTCTGACAGCAGCTGTCAATCACTGCGTCACTGCGGGTCTCAGGTGCACGAAAATTGCAGATCGCAAATTAAAATAAATACTCAACTTCAATTTTCCCCTTAAATTGTGCAGCCCACGTTCTTAGCATGTCCTATACGTCAGCCAATGCGACTTGCACTAATTTTTTTTGTAATGTCTAAATATCAGGCCTTCAGAATCACACCAGCTAAACGTATAATCAGTGTTTGTACTGTTCATCTTAAGCTTTTCACCTTTTCATCCCTGCGAGAATATTCAAGAGTCAACATGACGACTAGGGTAGCCGAAGTCACAAAGCAGGTAATGCAAACTCCTCCAAATCGGGCTTCCTAAAAACATTACAAATATTGACAATGTACAGATGTAAAACGGGTCACGATCTCAAACAATTCGAGCTCAAATTGTGAGACTGCAGTAGCATGTTATCATGGCTCATTTCATCTAGTTTAGCAAATTGTTCAAATGCATTGAAGCGCTGTGCTCGGTCCATGGGGTTCTGGCTCACATCAGGAAATGAATAAATCATCCTTTTGATTCCATCTGTGACTGAGATGCACGTGTAATGAAGACATTACACTGCAGACACAGACTGTGTATGGCAAAATCCAATGCAATAGTAATTACCGGCATCTGTACATTCATAGAAGTGAGGACACAGGAAAAATTAGCTTAATGTATATTCTATATGGACAATGTCGAGTCGTATGCATGCAATACATCAGTTCAGATTCATATGAACTGCAACAGAGGATAATTAGGACTAGTTGTGAAGGCTGAAGGATTTAATACTTTAGGGCTCAACAATAAGGATGATCTGACGGCCTGGGGCCAGAGTGAAAGTATTTCAGGTCAGTTGATGGCAGGCCAAAAATTAAATATGGAGTCTTGTCTACCCTGAATAAGGTTCATTATTAACAGATCAGTAATGATTTCCAGCAAGCGTTTATTAAGTGTAGAACTGCCATAGAGATTGTAGCTAAAGTCAGTTGTAGTCAGTTAAAAAAATATATAATTCAGAAAATATATGAAAATATATTATTTTCTGATAATTAAACTATTTTTGCAATTCATTTTATAATTGAATATGTGAATGTCTACAGAAAAAAAAGTCTTTATTGTCCAGGCCTGTTAGTTCCTTGATCAATTGAAATACATTTAAGAGATAAACATGACGATCAGATCTCAAAAGCGTTATAAATACAGGCATCAACCCGAGTCGGTCTCTCTCCACAGCCCTAAAAAGAGTGCAACCCTCAGCCGGTTCATTTGAATGGGCTGCTGACATGTCACTATTCACTGGGACACGAGCCCAGAACGTTCCACAGAGCTAACCTTGGGACAGAGGGTGCTCCGGACCAACACTCCCAGTCGGAACCCCAGCGGATCACCCGCACCAATTTTGGACAACGCTAGATATGCACAGATATGGACATTTTGACCTCGAACATGGCTCATAAGTGATTTGTTGACCAGTATAGCATATTAATAAATTAGATTTCTATATTATTTCCTCCTTCCTTTATTTTATCTAGATTTATAATACCAGTCCCCATAACAAAACAATCATTAGATTCAAGCATCCCAAAGCTGTGGAAGTGATTCAGGAAGGACACCAGGACTCATAACCACAAAATGAATGAAAAACCTGTTTTTAATGAGCATGAGTTTGATCTATTTTCAGGTTTGAAATATGACCTTTAATCCACAATATGCAAGTTAAATCATAGTGAGGAGTGAAATGTTTAACAGCATTAAAAAAAAAAAAAAGGTAAAAATGAACCTCAACACAAAGTGCAGTGGTCTCATGACAGCCTGACATTTCAGAGTCATATTTGGCACTAATTCGGGTTTACCAGGCCCTAGTTTCAGCATTGAAAAATGTAGAATCAGCATTCCTTAAATATCCATGACACAGTGGCTGACCTCCACGTGAATCCAGTCCATCTACTGCAGTCAGGTTGAGCAACAAGGTTTGCGATCAATGTTGTGAAGAATGTCTCATTAAGTAGCACAAATGGACAAAACTAAACTGGCATGGTCTGAATTCATGCAATTAGAATGTCATCTATGCCATTATAAATACATTATACTACTACTAGCAAAAACTACCTTTATTAGGTTGAGACCACTTAAATTAACATTAATACAACTCAAAACATTGAACCAAAAATATGAATAAATGGCAGTATTTAACACTTATGCGATAAGGAAAGTACAATGTCACAAAGAGACTTAAGTGAACTCTACTGAGTAATGAATCAGCAAATCTATGTTTGGACTAGCCAATTAAAATGAGTTATCCAAGTAGTGATTCACTAAAACTGATTAAAAATTAAATGATTCAGATTTCCCAAAGCCATCTGTCAGAAATTCTCATTACTGGAAAGACTACATTTAAAGATTTTTAAAAGAAAAGATAGTTACACAACTGAAAAAAATTAGTTGGCTATTCATACAGCTTAAAAGTCAGATAATTTTGATAAACAAGTTTCTTGGTGTTCAACAAAAGAAATAGTCATACAACATGAGGGTGAGCAAATCATTTCATTTTGGGGGTGAACTATTCCTTTTAAACTACCTGTGAACTTGTTTAAGCACCAGGCTTGGAACCAGTCAGATAAGGCTATCGCTTGAGAGACAACAAATCGATGGCAGTCACCTGTGGAACTGCAAGAAAAGTGCAAACTAAGAGGAAAGTAAAGACTCGGCTGTTTGTGCTTCCCCTCCAGTGTCACTCAAGCCCTTACGTTGGTCGATAACACCGGATACCAAATGCAGAGGCAAAACACCCACCATGTAATGTAGTTTATCCATGAAGGAGTAGATAAACATTCTCAAGATCATTATGTCCCTTTAATGACCGTTTCTGCAGGCTCCTGACCGAAGACATCTCTACAGGCTACTCTCCAGAGGACAGCCGTGGGCTCAGAGGGACGTAATGCAGAAATTCACACGGCCAACCCGTGAACCAAGAACAACCTCTGAATTACTTCAACTATTGACACCTTAAGACTCTGTGCCAAGGCTCCAACTTCCTTTTGATGGCAAATCGAGTCCAATTTGATTCTCTCTTCACAATCAACATGTCAATTTGATAGCAAAAGGACTAATATGAACACCTTGTAAATTGAACCGGAATTTCAGTAGGGCTGCAACTAAAGATTATTTTAATAATCGATTAATCTGTCGATTATTTTTTCGATTAATCGGATAAAAAAGCATTCATTCCCAACCCTTTATTCAAAAACAGAACTGACAGTGCAAATTCACAGTGCAAAAAAATCTTCAGAAAGTGCACACTAGACTCCTTAGACTTAGACTTATTAGACTCCTTGATAGGGATACCATTTTTTCAGATCCGATCCGATACCAAAAATTCTGAGTATCGACCGATACCAGGGCAGTTTTTTTTTTAATCAAGTAGAATTTCTATAACTGTGTGTTGAACTGATAATCACTATTTTGTGTGTTAAACACAATCTACTTAATACAGACAACTTCATTAAAAAAAAACATAAATGCTATTATAAACTAGAATGGTGGATAATTAAGCATACAATTTAGTCTAGAAAAATCCCAAGTGCACAATAATTGTATTAAATCTGAACATGAAAAAACATTTAGTGGGGAACAAATATTAGAATAAGTGTAACACTAAATTTGGTAAAACGTTACACATTGCTCTTTGTATTGTTGTCAAATACATTCATGAAAAACAAGATAACAAAAATCAAAAAGATTAATTATTTTATAGCCTACTATAAAATTGAGACATGTTTTAAATGTATAGCACAGCGGTTTAATGAGGCAGCAACATGATGGATAGTACAGAACTAGAAAGGCTATTAATAATCGTTCATTGCGTCGCTGTATTATGATATGAAAGGCCCCAATACAGTGCGGCACACAGCGCTTATGCGCATCGCGAGCGCAGAATGATGCGCTTGAAGCAACACGAGTCACAGCGCGCTGCGCTTCGAGTCCGCATTGAAAAGTTCAAATCATAAAAAGGCATATTGAAGCGTAGTGTATTATACAGTATCTATCTATGCAATAGTTTATTGAGCATTTTCTTTTAACAGTTTTAAATGTCAGTTACTGTGCGCGTGAAGAACAATTATAGTGCTCTGACTCTACTCCAGTGTTGAGAGAAACCCGGTAGAAAGTAACATGATGCAGCAATAAAGTCAGCAAGATAGAGTTGTTTAATGCAAAACCATAGACCTTTATCTACAGATCAAGTATAATTATAGTAGCATTGAATCATCTTGGAGAGTTTTTCATCGTGTTGACTCGTAACCGAACGCGACGCGCTGTTTGATGCTGAATGGAGAATGACTGACAGCCGCACCGGAGGGAAAAGTGTACGTGATCTTGAATTTAATGACTTAAATATAAATTTTTATCTCACATTATACTATATAATGGCTTCAGAACACTTATAATATAGTGCACGACAACTTTATGATGCTTTATAATGTTTTTGTCCCTTTTGGACAAAATAGTTATGGTGGGCCAAAATTATTGACCAAAATAATGATGTCAATGGTTTTGGCCCTTGATAACTACTTCATCCGAAAAATAAACTTAACATTCCTCTGCTGTTGAGTTTGCAGTTCAACTGAAATGCTAGTGTTCGGCTTGTTGACGAAGAACTTAACTAAGACTGGTTGATCACCTTTTAAACCTGACACCCTGAACAGATTAATTACCAATAGTTTTTAGTTTTCGACTTAGTTTTGGTCAAATAAATAAATAATTGGTTCATCACTAGTTTATACATTTTTATACAGATTACTAACTTTACCAGGCACGGCATAATTTACACTCAACTTTATCATTGTTTATTTTATTAAACGAGTCCCACACGGAGCTTCTTGATTGTTGCATGGTTGGTAGCAGAGTTAACGGTCACGACAATGCTCTTCTGTTGTTTGTTTACACTATACACAACGCAGGTAGCCTATAACGCGATCTGTGATAGTAGGCGCGGCGTCTATACAGAACAGATTGGAATTGAGCAGAAATATAACGATATTTAAAAAGGCTATTTTATGATCGAATTTCGCACGCAGTTTGACTATTCGTAGATCGCGACTCATCCCTAATCCGGATACATTTGAAAATGGCGTTCACATTTAAAAACACTCATTTAAAAAAAAGCTGCACATGTGTAAACCTTCACTAAAGCTTACCGAGATGATACAAAAGTAAAAATAAATAAAGTTATCGCACAATTATTCTGGGAAATCCGTGCTTGCAAAATTTGTGCATGAAATCTGTTCTCTTGTTCGTTAACATTGTCAGGGTCTGAATCTGGCTGGAATTGGTTTGAAATTGACCCCATACGTAATATTTACACTCCATAACTGCAAGTTCTTTAGGAGCGGGACATTTCCCGAACACACGCTAAGTGCTGCCAATCACAATACACTGGGCCAGCTAACCAATCACAGCACATTTCATATTTCGGAAGGAGGGGCTTCATCAAGTGTTCGAGCCAGACTGGGAAAGAGGAGCAGTAATAAATGTTAAATGTAAAAAATAAAATGCGTTTAAACAATCAAGCAAAACTACACACTTTGTAAAAGGGCATAATAGGACCCCTTTAAGCAAAGTTTCCTGTGCTAGACATGAACGAGACCTCAAATCATGTAGGCTAACTTAATGAGGATACATGAGCTATTACTTTCCTAAAGGCCGGGACACACCAAACCGAAGGCTGTTTTTGAGCATTGGTTGCTGAATCTGCGTTAGGCCGTCGGTGAGAGAACTCTGGCTGTTCGGCTTAGCGAACGAGTTAGTGCACGAGAATAAAAGTGATGAAAGCAAGAATTCGAATGCAGACAATTTTCATAATATAATAGGCCAAATGGAATGAAGAGTAATCAGCATGAATGATATTAAAAATGACAAAAACAGACTATTGATACCAGCTAATATAGACAGATATTTGTATGACAAAGACAAAGGCACAGAACGCACATTCTAGTTGACAATCACCTTCAGTCCCTTTGGTGCGTTCAAGCGCAGCGTTTTGACCGAGACGCAGCTGACGAGAGGCAACAACAGTCAGCTTTCATCGTCACTAGTTATTTGACGCTGGCTTGGTTTGTCCTGGGCTTAAGAGGTCAAAATTATGATTTTCACTTAAGATGCACTGATATTAAAGATTCATAATTGTCTGAATAATTTAAAAATGAAACAAAAAAAACTACACAGATTCCTATAAATTCCCATAAACAATTTGTTTAAATTAACTATCAATTAATCGTTAACCGTAAACTCTGAATCCGAAGCAGGGTGCTACTAAGTTATCAAGGTACTTGCTTAATCGGTCATCGGGCAGAACCACCATACAATGAAAAAAAATCCATTCACTTTTTTTTTAATCCTCAAAAAGTCTTAACACTCAACCAAGCCGTTTAGATTTTCATGCTCCGCCCACGACCCCTGACGGACTGTCCCGTATTAGCATCCGCCCTCAGACATTTGTATACTGTCCACCAAGGCAGCACATTATGCGTCTTGTGTTACACCCCCAATGGAAGAGAGGTGTGGTGAGCAGTTGCTCATTATCATTTAAAGAGACATGCACCGAAACGAGTCGCTGTGAACAGCTATTTTTGAAGAGGTAAAAGGGTGTTTTACAAATCAATTGAGGAATTTTAACCAAACAAACTTTACATGAAGACCCTAAAAGAATCACACCAACTTGTGAAAAATGGCCATCCGATGAGATGACCCCTTTAAATCTTTACAGTGATTATAGGGAACATATGACCATCACGTAACAAGTGCTTTTAAATTTGCTGACATCTATTTTCATAGTGTGAAAAAATAACTGCTTTATATGAAAATGTGATCTGTAAAATCACAGTACATAACAGATAGCCTTGTGTCATATATCATTGAAAAGGTCTAGCAGAATACAAGCATATTTGTTTTAGTTAAAGTCCAAACTAGGCTATACCAAGTATGTTTATGAAAAAGTGCCACCGTCAGTCTTGATTTACCACGCGCCATAGAATAGGAGCGCACCGCTGAAACAGAGCTGGAAGATCATCACTCATCAACCAGGATCTTATTACTTGTTTGTTCAGTTTTATTGTGCCGTTTACACAAGTAGCCTAGTTCTTATGTTCAGTAAAATCACTTGTTTGGAGTTTTTTTTTGGAACCTTAGTTGCTTATGTTTCAAAATGAACGGCTATATCCCACCTAATCCATTGCATGGCTTGGAGACATTAGGTGTGTATTGTTGCGGTACTTTAATGTTATACACTGATCTGAGCTGCACACACCTCAAAACTACGCACTCTAATGATACATACACACACATTGTTATATATATATAATATATATATACACATACACAATTTGTATACGTAAACAACAGAACAATAACTTGAATTATTATTTAAGGCTACACATTTAGAGATTGACATTAACTTAATTTTTTTAATATATTATTCATAACATTCCATTTGGAAAAGATTCTGCTGTCAATTAGCAGATAGGATTCGTTTCGTAGGGCTTGTGAAATCCAGTAAGTACTTATATACAACGTCAAAGTATGTGCACGTTACACAACACCTGCCACACGAGTAGCCAACAAGTTTCAAAACACCAGACGAAGGATATACAAGTATTTATTAAACTACTTTTAAGAATGTTGCAACATTTCAAATCAGCAAGCCTTTCAGAAGAGAGTTGAGTCAAACATTTAAATGTGTAATACAGCTATAAAAAAAAATCTAATTAGAAACAATCAAGACAAATTTCTCACGAGCAACCAAAATGCCCCAAGCAATAAAAGCAAAAAGTACAAATGCAAATATACCAAACGAAGACTATCCTACTCTAAACTTACAAGTAGCATTTATGCACTCTGCTTGAAAGCTAAAAATACTCGAGCAAAGCTTCAGCCTCCCTCACAGTGTCACATGTAGCCAGTCGACTTGAGTTTCACATATCACATCTAAAGAATACGCCATATTAATCACCGCATAAGAGAGCAACACTTAAACCAGACTTAGATAAGCTGACATTCACCATTTTATCCAATTGTTACAAACGGCTTGGGTGTAGGGTGTAATTTTTTTCCCTATAATGCAATTCACTGACATCATCAGAAGTGTGACTCAACTTCCACTCCAGGCTGAATACGGAGAGTCTTGGCCTTTGTTGAATTTTGGATCGAGTTGCATTCGCTTTATTATACCAAACATGAACCGCGCAACACGAGGGTCTTCCTTGGATATGAAACAGCGCAGACAAATCAATACTTGGTTTGGGCTCTCGCCTTTTTGATCAGTTAAACCCTGACTATTAATAACCCCGTTATTAACAAATATCATCCACCTGACCAACATATTGTATCACGATCCTTTCATCAAAAAGGCGAGAGCCCAAACCAAGTCATTCAACACAAAACATGCCATAAAATATTTGCTTTTCAGAGCAGTGGACACTCAACTGGGCTTTTTGAAGATGTGGCAACCATGTTTACACTCGTTCATGATAGATTCCAATGGCATTAACAACTCACAATCACAAAGACACAGATTCACTGCTTTGCAATGTGGAAAACAGCGTCCAACTAAAACTGGGGAGTTCAAATTACACTTAAAACTGCTGAATACAAATTAGTAGCAGGGCTGGTTTAAAATAGAAACAATTGGTTCGGGCTCTTCGAGCATCTTTCATATCTTATCCAAACTTCTACAGCTTACATTAAGCACTGGTTTCTGGTTTAAACTAGGATTTTTATATTCAACAAACAAATGTTATCAATGCAACGTCATTCGATCAGTTAAACCCTGACTGCCTTGCATTACTTTATCTTTTTGTTGTTGAGTAGATAAGCTTGTTGGCTTGTAAAAATGGCCAAAACACATTAAAAACAAATCCAAATTTAAAAATGAATGGGAATTAACAGGCTTAATTCTACTGTGTCTGTGACAAATGTCTATTTTATTAGAAAATTGACTAATAACTATACCCATCCATTGTGATCAAATATATAAAAATCAGTCTGAAAACAAAAGTACATTTCAT
Source organism: Phoxinus phoxinus (assembly GCF_949152265.1). Taxonomy (NCBI): domain Eukaryota; kingdom Metazoa; phylum Chordata; class Actinopteri; order Cypriniformes; family Leuciscidae; genus Phoxinus; species Phoxinus phoxinus. Next base: position 14,953,087 of record NC_136895.1, on the reverse strand, counting down.
ATTAAGTTACATTTGAGATTTCATTATTGAAATATTAAAAAGGGCCAAATAAAAACAAGTTTAAATCAGTGGTTCTCAACCTTTTTTATGATCTTTAACTTAGCAATCAAGTCATCTTGTGGTCCCTTGCTGGGCCCCTGGTTGAGAGCCAACATAACTAGAAAAAAAATGTCTATTCATTATTGGAATTTCCATGACTTTCCCAGACCTGTAAATCGCAATTCTACAATTCCCAGACATTTCCAGGTTTTCCCAGAACCAGGGAACCCTGTGGCTTTAAACAAAACTAGGCTGTCTGCCACCAGACCAACACACGTATAACAAGTTATATATTTTTATAATTACCTGCTGTGGGTTTAATTAATGGTTTCGTTAGTGTATGGAGTGCTTAATAAGGAAGGCAACGACAGCAAATGACAGGGATTGGTTCGCTACACCAAAGTTCCTGGTCGCTTTAAGGGGAATTTGTTCAGCTGAGAGGGTGATTTGCTGTCAGGCAGGGAAATAACTGTCGCCTGCTGCTCACTGTTAGCCTGTTAGCAATGTTTATCCAGCCTCGCGTTGCGGTCGACGCGCGTCTTACCTTGTTGCTCTGGTAGTCTTCAAATGCTCGCAGCGCGCTGTCAGTCAGCTTGACGTGATAGACGGAGATGTTGCTGCCATTGCTCACTCTTCCACAGGACAGTCCGTAGCACTGCTCCTCCTTCAACGCCGCCATCTTGCTCGCATTTCCCACCACGCTCACGCGCCTCTGCCGTGAACGCAACAAGCAGCTCGAGTGAGGGAAGGGTATGATTATTCATGAGGCGTGAATTACGTACAGGCGGGAGGGGGCGTGGCTTCGGGGTAATCATAAGAGGGATGGCCAGTGATGGGAAGTCTGGCTCATTTCCGCGATTCGATTCTTTCGAGCAGTTCCTTTTCAAAGAACCGATTCGAAAACGGTTCTGCTGTTTTTTACGTCATCGCTGATATATTACAAGCTCTAAAAACGCAACACATTTGTATCTGTGTATCTTTTAGTCTTCTTTGTTTTGTTGTTTCCATGTCTATATGTAAATGCTTTGATATTGTGTATGGTTTACGTTAATACATGAAAAAAGCTGTAAAAGCCACAGGAACATACTGCATTTTATTATTAAGGGCGTTAATAGTGTCTCTCAATTCAGATTTTGATGGGATTAATATTTTTTTTTTAGATCTTGTTTAGATCCTAAATCTTATTTACATAGGCTACACAAAACTAAAATTGATTTACTTTTAGTTGAAAAGTCGCTGTTATGCACATTAATAAAAAAAGACATAACATAAACATAAGTTTAGCATAATCGGCTAATAAAGTAACTTAATTTTTACTTTTTTGCCATTATAGTACTTTGAGTGAGTGGATTTGAGTAAGAATTATTGACTCGAGATCCACTTAGACCGATTCAGTCCAATTGATGAATCTTTGCGAACCGTTTCACTGAAAAGATCCGACTCGAACAAACAATTCTTTCATGCACTGGACATAGCTAGAAATGACAGATGAATGGCGTCATTAGAAAGAGCTTTGAAGCACTATTTTGTCCTTATTTTCCGAATTTATATCAACAATAAGACAAACGTATATGTTTAGCCATTTTGATTTGACCATGTTTGACAGTGTTTTTGTACACTGGAAAACTCTTGGTTGGGGGTGGGGGAAGGTTTTGGATCGAACGCTTCTCACTCAGAAATGCGTCAGAAAAACGTCAATGTCTGGAAAAAAACCCCCAATGAATAGGGAATGCCCCACAATACTACAACGAAAGGGATGAGGATGTTATGCACTACAAATATATTCCTTTCATCAGAACGCACGTGTTAAATAGAATGTTAATTAACGTTCACATCGAATCCATACGTCATAAATGTGTATTATAGTAGTTATAATACAGCGTGTGCAAAGAACCATTGGATTGTCATTATATTAACAGTTCACTTTTGTTACCTTTCAACCAAAAATATTTTCAGTAGATGCAAATCTAGAATTGATAGAAACATTTTCAAGAAATCACTTTATTTTCAATTTCAACCATATGAACAGAGAGTGCAAAAGTATATTTTAGGATTTACAAAACAACTTTAAGGGGAATGCTGGAAGTAACCAATTCTACAAAAAAAATGGAATGGGGAACTGAGACAATCAAAGTAAGGATCAATGGAAAAAAATATGACAACACACATCTGTTCATCCTAAATAAATAATTCAAATTAAATGCACAGAATTCTTGTAGAAGCTGAAAAATATAAACTGAAAAGGTCCGTATGACCTTCCTTGCAGTGATTGGTCACGAAAATATGGAAACATTGAGAATAAGGGATATTTTGGAGCCTATAAATGGGAAGAAAGTGTGAAAACGTACCACATCAGTGTAAGGACATTTAAAATAGTGTTGTCTTTCTTTTGCATCAGAAGCTAAAGATACCTGTAGATAATGCAAAAGAAAAGGCATACAATCATATTCTTGAATGTTCAAGACAAGCAAGTTTCAGTTCACCAAAATAAGATTACGGAACTTCACAAATGTGTTTTGTAGTCGGAGTTCTAAAGCAGAACACAACTGTGTCCAACAACCTGAAGAGCATCATTCTGTACATCGATACATTTCTTCATTATAACTAGGATCCTTTCTGTACATAAATAGGAATAATATAATATTTAACACATCTATTTCTTCCCAGCTGATCTTTCATGCATTGAAAGTAAAAAGTGAACACCATTTAAAACCTCTAAAGCACGATGGAGGGCAACAGAACTTACAACCAGTTCACTTTCAATTACATTTTATAAAAGGTCAGTAAGGTGTTTTGAGGGCTTGGCATGCTCAAAGTCTTGAGCATCATGTCATCCATCACGTCACAGTAAATTTCGGTTAATTTCTAGCTGCGATGACAACCGACAAAGCTACACCTCCAATCGCGACGGCTGTAGCCCCAAAAAGCCACTTCCAGCTGAGACTCTGTAAAAAGAGAAATACTTGATTAAAATAAATATTTATTACAAAATAAAAATGGTCATTATTTACTCACACTGTGGTTTTAAACCTGTTTATTTTTCTGTTCCTTCTCAAGTCATTTGAAAGCTTTGTGTGATGAACAAATCAAAATTGAATATTTTATTTTCAGCTCCAGTGAGGTTTGAGAAAATTGAGGTAAACTGGAGAATCAGATTAGTTTGATTCGTCAACAAAACATTCAGGCTGATTTGTGAACCGGATTAGCAAGATAACTAAAAATAAACGCCTCAAATTAATTATTTGTACGGAGCCCCTAATAGGACATGGTGACAAGGGAAAAAAATTAGATAGGAGAAAATTTATATTTTAATGATTTTTCATTCTCTCGCAAATCTTTTACATCCCCCCCGTTCAACTGTAATGGAAATAATAAGATTGGAGGGAAAACGATTTCAATACTTTTACGAGAGAACGCAACACTTTTGCAAGAGAACGCAACGTTTCTCTGGAGAACGCAACCCTTTTGCGAGAGAACGCAACGTTTCTCTGGAGAGCGCAACGTTTCTCTGGGAAACGCAACACTTTTGCGAGACAACGCAACGTTTCTCTGGAGAACGCAATGTTTCTCTGGGGAATGCAACACTTTTGCGAGAGAACGCGACACTTTTGCGAGAGAACGCAACGTTTCTCTGGGGAACGCAACACTTTTGCTAGACAACGCAACGTTTCTCTGGGGAACGCAACACTTTTGCGAGACAACGCAACATTTCTCTGGGGAACGCAACACTTTTGCTAGAGAACGCAACGTTTCTCTGGGGAACGCAACACTTTTGCTAGACAACGCAACGTTTCTCTGGGGAACGCAACACTTTTGCTAGACAACGCAACATTTCTATAAATCTAAATATTTCATAAATCTGACTGATCTGGTTAGATTCACTCACAAACTCAATGATCCATCTCAGCGTGAAGTTTATACAATTTCCCTACCATGCTCAACGTTAAGAATAGCCACGTACAAGTTTGGAACAATATGAGGTTGATCAAATAATGACCGATTAATTTTTTGATAAACTATCCCTTTAACAGGTTAAGTCATAAATATGCACTTTGTCATTTGTAAACCCCACTTCCTGTTGAGAGTAAACATAGATATGCGACCTCATAACAAAATAAACAAACAGTGCATAGTGTTAAATAGTTTAAATAGGGGCAGTTCATGCTCTCACCCATGAGGACTTGGCACGGTGTTTCTGCACACTGGCGTTTGACGGGTTACCCAGCATCTTTTTATACATGGCCTGTTCGGCTCCTTTCTCCTCAGAGTGTTTCTTCACAAGCTTCGACAGCTCAGCGTGGATGGTCTGCCGAGGAAAGGGCAGAGAGAATGAATAGTGTGTGTGTGGGGGGTAATCGCCAGGCTGATGAAACTTGCTCACTGCAGCACACCAACACATTTGGGCGGTACGCAAATGATTAAACATGACAATGCTGTTGGAGATTGAGTAAAAGCCTACACAAAAGACAAGAGATAAACCAATTCAAGATTAAAACCGCATTCACATGCTTTCAAAAATCAGCTGCAATGCCACAAAAGACAAAAGCAGAAGTGAAAACATCTTGTACTGAAGAAACGTGCCTTTAAATTGATGGGTCACACATATTTGCATTATCAGTTTTCTCTTAAATGACGTGATAACCTGAGCTTTATTCACTCCATGGCTGAGTGAGGAGGTTTAGATCTACTCCGGTTTAAGCCAATGACTGTGCAGGCAATATATGCGAATGCAATTTTGAAAAACAGAATATTTCCTTAATTTAGTTATATTCAGTTTATAGACCAAATCATTTGGAGTCATCACTACAAATGTAAGGTGATTCGTTTACAAATTGATTCTTTCAAGTTGTGTAAATTCTTCAAGTGAATCTGAATCGATCATATTAAAAATGGGCATTATGATAAAGAAACACTGCTAAATCAAACCAGTAATCAAAACTACAGTTCAAAACATGACGTTAAACAATTATTGCTAATTACACACTGTCATTATTGTTAATTAGCAAGGACTGTGAACGGCAGCTAAAATGTAGACTTTCAGGAGCCGCCCAAGTCAAAATATACCATGACAACCTGCCATTTAGTTTAATTAGTGCTAAAGTTGAATTACCGGCTAATGACTAAAACAAGTAGGGTAAAGGCAAACTGACGAGATGGGATCAGAGTGGATTAAGGAATTCTGTGCTGGAGCCTCTGTAAAGGCCAGTCACATGAGAAGAGAGGGGTGTAAATGTGCAGACGTAGGTGGCTTGGCAGTGGCAGGCTGGTCATACAGCAGAAAGCCGTGGCAGTCAGGAGCTGTCAGATGGTGGGACACAGGGAACCTCATCCGTCCGCCCGTGTAAGCAGAGCAGGCCAACACTGCTTTAGATATGGCAAGTGTGCAGAGGGAACCGGTTATTTATAGACACGGAAAGAAATGCGATCCTAGGAGTTTTGTACACTCTGTACTGTGTGTAGACAGGCTATATTTGGGGGTCTGTGGTGCCATCTGCAGGTTATAGTGAGAAACGCACGTATTATACAAGGACCTGGACCTGTTATACAAGTACCGGTAGTTCTCAACAGGTTCCAATTTTCAATAAAACACAATTTACCAGAATATGTTCAATGAAAAATCAAATTAAAAAAATCGTCAAATAAAATAGTAGTTCTCAACAGATAACAATTTTTAATAGCACAATTTATATGTATAAAATACAGAAAAAAGTTCGATAAAAAAAAACAAAGACAAAAAAAGCGACTAATAAAATAAGATGTAATATTAAAATACAATAAAATAAGATATAAAATATTCTCAAAAGATACTAGTTTTCAATAAAAAGCAATTTCTTTCAATGAATAAGATAAGATTTAAAATAAAATATAAAATAAATCAAACAAAATAAAATAAAAATAAGAATAAAAAATATATATAAACAAACAAATAATATTAAATTAAATATATTTAAAAAATATAAAATAAAACTATATCAATTGGTTGTTAAATTGTCCCTTGTGTTACCTTGTTACTTGGCTCCAACTTCAATGCCCTTTTCAGTGTTTTAATGGCTTCAGCAAACTTGCCCTGCAGAGCAAGTACCTGCAGACACAAACACGTGTCACATGTCAGCACTTTTTAATCTCAACATATCTCAAGCTGTTCTTTTTTCCCCCCTCTGTCGTGGCCACAAACCTGAATGGAACCAAATGACCGAACAACTCGTTTTCGCTGTGTCCAAAACCAGGAGTGCATTACTATTTAATGAGAGTGAGTGAAAATGATACGCATCTGAACCCAGGAAACCAACCTTGCCTTTGCGGAACAGGGCTTTGACATTGTCTGGCTGGTGCGCCAGGACGGAGACGCAGGAGCGCAGTGCGGCTTCATAGTGGTCCAGCTTGAGTTGAGCAGCGGCCATATTGTTGAGACATCTCACCTTCATGTCCAAAAGTTCTTCCTCTTCTTGTAGACTGATATCCACTAAAAGATACCAAATGATTGCAGACGTAACCAAACAACTATATCTTTAGATATAAACTAAATGAATCATGAATGAAGCAGTCTCACCTCTGAAACTGGCTTCAGTTATCTGCAGTGCGATTCCGTACGAGTTGACGGCAAAGGCGTAGTCGGCGCGCTGGTAGTGGACGTTTCCTCGCTCTCGCTTTCTGTTGGCCAAACTGATTCTCTCCGAGGGCGGCATGAGCTCCAGGTCCGGGGCGTCGTCTGCCGACAACAGCTGCACTTCCAGGATGAGATCAGCATCAGGAGGCACAGCTGGAGTAGAGCTGACAGAACAGAGGACGTTCAACGTGAAAAATATTGCGGCGATGTCACATACAGTTGCAATCAAAACTATTCAACAAAACATTTAGCTGCCAAGAACAAACTTTTATGACAACAAAGGCATCAGTGAACTATTATAGAAAGTTTATTAATACACATTTGAGTGATTCTGAGAACGTTAAGTCGATGAGAAAAAAATTAAAAAATCGAATTGGCTCTAAAATAGTCATGTTCAAAATTATTCAACCCCCAAAAGTCAAGTTTTGTGCGGAATCTTTTATTCTTTATGACCTCAAATAGACGCTGCCTGCAAGTGCTTAGAAGCTTCTGTCACTTCTACCGCAACCGTGGCCCATTCCCAGCTTCCAGTTCACTGATAATCTTTGTTTTGTTTTGTAACCACTGCTTTCCTCAAATTCCACCAAATATTTTCAATCAGATTTCAATCTGAAGTAGATTTTGGATGTATACTTTGGGATGATGTCCTGCAGGAAAGTCCATTGATCATCAAGCCTCAGTCTCTGCACCGAAGGCATCCCCATCTTTGCCAAATTGGCTCATGGTCAAGATTTCCACTTCCTGACACACCAAAGCGCCCCCATTACAAGACTGGACCGCTTCCATGTTTGACCATGAGTTCTTCTGCTCATAAGTTTGGGCTTTTTCTGCACCAGACGTACCGCTGATCCAAGGGTCCAAAAAGTTCCAGTTTGGTCACATCTCTACATAAAACATTCTACCAGAACTCCACAGGTCTATCCAAATGCATTTTAGCATATTCAAGTCGGACTTTATGTTCTTCTTGGTCAAGAGTGGCATTCGGCAAGATGTCCCAACATGAAGGTCATGCTTGTCTAGTGTTCTTCTACTCTGCATTGAAATGTTTTTTCATCAGCTCATCTTGGCAAGTCTTTGGCAGTAAGTTGAGGGTTTTTCTCAGTTGCTCTGATCAAACATTTTATCCCCCATAATGATATTGTGATTTTTCTTCAAAACCCTCAAAGGTTTTCTGGTACAACAAATTGTAAACTTATGAATAAGTCTGCCAGCTGTGTCTCTAGGAACTTTTAGTGTTTTGGAAATCTTGTAGCCATAGACTCCTCCCAATTAGCAGTGCTTCGCCTTCTGAGAATATAGTTCCCAACATACGGTTAGAAGATGTGTCTCATGTGACCTTGTTATTTGTACACGGTGTGACTATACAAATCACAACATGTACCGGTAAATAGGAAAATGTTGGCATTATTTTGTCACTTATTGGGAGCAGTATGCTAGCTGGAGCCGTTTACCTCCAGTCTTTGTGCTAAGCTAGGCTAGCAGTGGGTGCGTCAGACAGAGTTACGGCACACACGGAGATGAAAAGGTGAATGAGCTAAAGTCCCAAAAAGTCAGCGTGTTCCTTTAAGAACAGCAGTGTTGAATAATTATGATATAGCTGTATTACAAAAAAAATCCTACAACTCAAAAACATTATGTTATATATTAACATTATCACTTTTAATTTGCCATTAAATTATTATAGATGCTCTTTTTTTTTTTTTTTTACTCTTAATCTTTAGAAAAGCTTACATTTGTAAATTGTTACAGTCTCCAGGGGGTGAATAATTTTGATCACAACTGTATATATAAACTGTTACCGTTTCTGAAAAGTCTCTTATGCTCACCAAGGCTGCATTTAAAAGTATTAATTTTATTATACAACTATTAAACAATCATTTTAAACATTACAATTTTATATAAAATTTCAAAAAATAAATAAATATATATATATAGAATCTAACCTGCCAAGGGCACCATACGTATATTTAGCATCCGCTTCAATCAAAGCCTTTTCGCCGATTTCCATCAGCTGTACAGTGAGATCCAGACCCTAATTAAAACAGAAACAATACAACTTATTTTTAGACAGCATCTGAGGGCCCTATACATATAAGAAAATGTATAATATAAATACAGATAATATTTAAAAAATATACAGGTGAAATTGAAACAATAAGAACATTGTGCAAAAGTTCATTTATTTCAGTAATTCAACTTAAAAGGTGAAACTAGTATATATTATATAGACTCATTACATGCAAAGTGAGATATTTCAAGCCTTTATTTGTTATAATTTTGATGATTATGGCTTACAAAATTAGAATATTGTGAAAAGGTTTTCATAGCTGTAAGCCAAAATCATCTCAATTATAACAAATAAAGGCTTGAAATATCTCACTTTGCATGTAATGAGTCTATATAATGTATTAGTTTCACCTTTTAAGTTGAATTACTGATTTTTTTTTTTACTTTTGCACGATATAAATATTAAATATATAATATAATATAATAATACCTGGAGGACATCCCCATCACCAAGAGTAAAAGATAAGTTTGGCAGCTCTTCTACCACAGTTCCATCAGCAAGACTGGTTTTAAGATGAATTGTGACATTTTGGCCTCTCTGGGGTCTGCTGTCTGGACCAGCTCCGGGTTCCAGAACTTTCTTTCTAAGCTGCCTATTTCCTGTGCGTTTAAACAGAAAATGTTTTAAAACCAGCTAAAAATCACCATCACTCTGCCATCTAGACATAAATATGCTGTGAAAAATGTGCTTAACTACACCATCGGTCTGGATATTTGCCCATTATAGTGTTCATCTCCATTAATTAATGAATTATTGCTTGCCAAAATAAACGTACCTAAAACATCCAGCCACTCTTCCGGTTCTGCAGAAGAGGTTTGATCGGCACAAGCGTCTGCTTTTGAAGCATCTTTAGTCGGATTGTTTTTCTTCTTTCCTCCACCTGCGTCTTCTAAAGGTGGGAGGTCGTCATCCACATCCTCTTCCACATCTTCCAACATTTCAAAGTCTTCACCACTATCGAGCAGCGAGGCACGTCCAGATTTCTTACCCGACGGCGCCACCTCCTGGTTATCAGCCGAGCCGTTCACAACCTCACCGTCGGCCATCTGGACTCACGTTCTACAGGAGAAAAATAACAAGTTTCCTTAATATAGAGGTTTAGCAGAATATCTGAGCTGCTCTTTTCCATATAATGAAAGTGAATGGTGACCAAAACAATCAAGCTCCAAAAAAAGGACAAAAAACAGCATAGTTTCAATTGACTTTTGAATGTCCAAGAGTAGCTTAAACATCTCCTTTTGTGTTTCACAGTTACCGTAAACATGTTTCCTCCCACCTTGTGTATAGCATACACACATTTATGCACTACTTTACATGTGTTTCTAGGATAAGCTCAACGTTTTTTTCAAATGACAATTTTCAGAGAAAAGGTCAACCCGTGACCTTACACATAAAGTGAAAATCTAGAAGAACACACATTCGCCGCCAACAATCTCTGTAAATAATAAACCAACAGCGGTTGAGCTTTAACTACCAATTTGACAAGCATTTCTACTTGTGCATAATATTATAAGTTTATTTATTGCTTTTTAACATAAAAAAAATGATTGTGTAAAGTGTTTATCATACTAAATAAACATTTGTTGAAATGAAATTATATATTAATGTGCAACTTAGAAGTGTGAATAGGCTAATTACACCCTTATAAAAAATACTGTGGTACTAACAAATAATTACCTCATTGACAATCCATGGTATTTATATGATACTCCAAGTACTCGTCATAGTACTATGGTACACGAGCAAAAAAACAACAACACGGTATTACCATAGTCATTTTTGAAGAAATCGTAATTGTTGTAAAATGAGCTAAAACTTTATTAATAAAAATATATAAATTTAAACACAATTTAATACATTTAATGTGCATCTTATAAGTGTGTGAATGTCCTGTTGTGATTAGAGTGAAATGTATTCCTGCAATTTAAGTCAGCAATAAACGTTTATTTAATAAGGTCTTAGAGGTTTTGTGTTTAATTATGAGTGGGAGAGCATGCATTCATAATTTTTTTTTTTTTAAAGCAGCAATTATTTGCAGAATATTACAGCTTTTCCAGAACATTCCAGCAACTTTTATAACGAGCTCGCGCTCTGCAAGCGCCACAACTCACTGCGTTACGTACAGTGAGAAGACACAACTTTCGTTTAAAGGTTTATGTGCAGCAATGTGTTTTGAAAGTGTGGTGAACATGAAAAGAGACGAGCATACTTACCGCAATCTGCTTGGAGCTGCGCAGCAACAACTTTGACAACAAAACAAGATCAATCTGTGCAACTTCCGGGTAAAGGTCAACGGTCAATCCCGACAAGTACAAAATAAAAGTCATATAGTCAAGGTCGCTACAAATGACTGCAGGGGACTTTTATATTAAATAATAACTAACTCTATATATAATTTATATACCGGTATATATCATTTTTGTAATAATCATTTTAAGCATCAAAATTATATATAGGCAAATATAGGCATATATATATATATATAATTTGAATGCTTAAAATTATTGTTTTATATGAATATAAATTAAAGATTTATATATATATATATATATATATATATATATATATATATATATATATATATATATATATATATATAAAATACAATTATATTATTCCATATTTTGGGGGTGTTTGTTATTTCATTCAAATAACAAAACTGAAACACATAAAAATATCAAATTACATTTATTATTGATGCAATCATTTCTTTTTGATAAGCAAATTTTCTGTTTTTTTTTCTCAGTCTAAAGAAACTTTACAATATAAAGAAACATACAAAGGACATATTTACCTACACAAGACACCTAAGGCCCTAGGACAAAGATCTGAGCTACCCTACTATAAAATACAAAGCAAACCCAAAGGGACAGACTGCTTCATATTGAATACTGCCATGTCGCAAGAAAGGACAATGTAAAATTACAGGAGAAATTTCTGTCATTCCCTCCCCTCCCATGACCCTTTCCTGCTTCAAAATACACATTTTCTTCTCAAACGTCTTTCTAATGTTACAATATTATACATCACAACAGAAGTGCAGAGATGGCCAACAATCGAGCAACTTATATATTTCATCCTTCAGAACCCTTATAATTTGATGTAAACCGACTCAATATTCTGTTCAGTATCAAAAGCCATTTCCGTCACACAAACTAAATGTTTGAGGAATTTGAGCTTTGATTGTTATTTACGAAGAAATAAATGCACAAGCCTGTTGCAGACTTGATTTACAATAGGGGTGAGCATCGACCTGCAGTTTTTTACAGCAAAAGCATCTCTTTAAAATACAAAAACACAAACAGATTCTTTATAACTTATTTTCAGCTGTACTCATTGGTTGTGACTGACATATCAAAACATGTCAATGATATCAAAATGCATTTTACAGTATTTACAGTAAACCAAAGGTCAGGGGTGAGGGTCAAGAAAAGGTTGTGGGCTGCGTACCAGACAAACCGAAGACAAGCATGGAAATCCCTTCAAAATGTACCAGGACGTGAGCCCGGTTCTCTCAGATGGCCAATATACCGAAAATATCCTTAATACAGTCACTGGACAAAAGGCATTTTAAACTGGACTGGCAAGGTCGAGTGATTTTGAATGTCCCAAAATATTGATTCATATATCCTGAGATGAAATTGTAGGCATGAAATGACTGGTTTCATTCAATGGGAATAAGTGTCAATTATATACAAAGGAGAATCTCACCAAACCTGTCCAAGTCATATTTCACCCCGAATTCAGAATAAATTAAAGAAATTATTGTTGCTAATATATATATATAACAAAATATATATTTCATAATATAGTCATTTACATTTTAACCAAAACTATTAGTTACTACTATATTAAATAATAATGTTAAAAACAGTTGAATCTACCATTTTTAACAGTATTTTTTAACAATTTTTAGGATTTAATTTTAATAGGCACATTCCATTCCAAGTATATACTGTAAACCAATAAAAGCCTTTTATATTATGCAAAAAAATGCAAAATATTCACAAAACATGATAGTATTTGTTGTACTCCCTATATTTATGCTGAATTATAAAAAAAAGTCATTAAAAAAAAACGGAAAATGGGGAAAATGTCCAAAAAAAAAAACGGACCTAAGAGTCACTTAAATGAATTGGGGTTTTTTTTACTCATTATTGAGGGGTAAAATGTGACCCAGACATCTTTTCATGTGATTTCCCCTCTTTTGCCATGATCAAATTCCTCATTCTTAACCACAAATATGTTGACCGCAAACTCTACATTTGAAGAACCTCATTTGAAGAAAGAGATGGGACCACACATGAGCTTCACAGACAAGAAGTGTATTGAAAATATCAATAAAGGTCCATGACCCCAAAAAAAAAAAAAAGTTATATTTACAGACATGGGACTATAGAGCACAAGGAAACTCGTGCTTGTAAGAGCAGCCTGAGTCCAACTACTTTTACAAACACGTGGGTAATATTTCTAAAAAGACTTGCAAAACAACGTGGCAAACACGTAGTGGCAAAATTACAATGAAGTATCGGCGGAAAATCAGCAAGAATGGTAAAAATGTATTCGTTATTGGCCGTTTGTGACCAAGCCAAGGATGGAGCAATACGCAATGGCAGTGAATATGAAACGGTCACCCTTTCAGACTTTGAAATGTACTCCAATCTTTAAATACAGTGCCGACGGGTGCATTAAACCAGGGATTGCAGCCACTTTGTTGACATAGACACACAATTGAGCTTGTCCATCTCGGTAGCGATGACATCGGTTGGATGAAGAACACAGGAAGAGGTATATGCGAAGACACAAAATTCAAACAAAAGAGACAAACGAATACCTAAAATCATGTAAACAGAAGTGTCATTGTGCATTTGAATGTGTGCTTATTCTGTCATTGATGTTGTTGAGATACAAATGTGCCCTTTACAGGAAAATCCATAAAATTAAGAGTACATCATCATCATAGCAATTATGAAAATTATAACAATAATATTATCAATAATATACAAATATAGTAATATGAGACCATTCCTGCCCCTAGCGTCACCAGTTTAGCTTTTTTTTCATTTGAAAATGTACACAGCAATCAAACAACCGCTTTCAGGGTTTCATTGCCGAAAGAAATGATCAAACTGGTCAGAAATAAAGCCACCAGCTTCAATGCTGATGAGCAGCTAGTTATGAAGTGTCTTCCTGGCACAGTCCCACACACACACACACACGTACAAACACACACATGGTGGTTCAATCGAGGGCCCGATCCAGATACAAAGCCCGGCAGGCAGGTTGAGTCCGTCAGAAGGCTCTTCCTGTGACCCGAGGCCTGCGTCCTTTCGGCTTTGTACTGGGCGTCCTTCGCTCCGTGGCCACACCGACCGGCTGAAGGGCGCCAACCCAGAGTGTTTGAGGGAGTTGTGGGGAGTTGAAGATCGAGCAAAAAAATCAAATAAAAAAAACAACAACATGCCGAACGCAGCAGAGACGAGGAGAACAGGAAGTGGGATGGGGTGCGGGGGTTTAAAAAAAAAAAAAAAAAAAAAAAAAATTTAAAGAAGAATCACACACTCATCGTCATGTTGGGTGAATACTGCAACGAGAAGAGAGGAAGGGGAAAGTGGAGGGACAAAATGAGTCAATGAAGTTAAGATCATTACCAAAAACCGGAAATATCGTCCGATTACGGTATGTTTTATCATGGTTTGATATTTAGACATTATAATGCACGTGTGATGCAACGGATCTCAAAGCTCACAGTTTGGATCATATTATGGTATTTGAGCCACGGATCAGATCATTTTATTACTTAAAGCACACTTTAAGTACTTCGGGTAGTAGTTTTTGATGTAGCATCGAACTAATAAAGTTCAAACATTATTAAAAGACGAACAGTCAGTAATAAAATAAGAACAAATATACTAATTACAAGCATAGATAAATACAATAGAACAAACTTATAAATAAAGTAAGGTCTAACAGTAGCATTCAGGTACAGAAATGTAATTAGTGTTTACTGTATAAATTAAATCTAGATTCATCTTTGTTAAAGCTTTTATTGTTTGATTAACAATGGCAGACAGCTGCAGGTATTTATAGGCTACTGTCACTTTAAGACCAAATGCACTGATCCAATTTACTGATACACATCCCATTTCTTTCTGTTTACGTTCACTTTAGCCATAACCGACTGTGTTTACGAGAATGCTAGCAGAGATGGGTATTTTAACAGTGGAAGGAGACAGGAAAGTGGGATCAATTCGGTGTTCTCTTTCACCTCTGTTTGTGCTTGAATGGTTTAAAATGGCCTGAATGTGTTCATTGGCCAAACAAAACACGTGCAAATGAGACATTTTCACTCTGTGATGCTTGAACTTTGCAATTAGTCCGCGGATCACGTGTGCCGTACATGTGGGTCTGGTAAAATACGATCCGTTGCACCCCTAGAAACAGGAAAGCAGGGGAGGAGAGATATAGAGCGGGCCGGTGTGACGAGAACTTACACTTTCACTTTGGAATGGGTTTAAGAAGTTGCCTGCCATCTCCCCGTCGTCCCGCGGAGTCCCTGGGGGATTGTTCATACCTGCCATGTTGTTCGGAGAGTTCTAGAAATCCAGACGAATGATGATTAGTGACATACACAAAAACATTCACAAAACGGAGGAAACGGCATCCAACAGGAAACGGATGAAAATTAGCCGATAATTTATTTTTATTGATAATTATGGACAATAACTGATAAAAGGCCAATATTAAAATTCTCTACTATTTTGATTACAAAACTTTAAAATAAAATAGCCTACTAAAAGATTATTAAATAATTTAAGCATCACAGCATTATATACAGTAGGAAAAGTGGATATCGATTTTGAGATTTAACAGCATTATTAAATAAGGTACATCAAAGCTAATCTAAACATAACCATAGCAAAAACGACAATGAAAAATATAAATATCCAATGTCAGCCGATCTATTTATAAAAAAAAATAGAATATCAACCGATATTGTACCGATATTTTGCTTATTCCTAAAGAAAATAAAAAACAAATAGAAATGCACATCAGTATTGTTATTGTTAACTAAAATGAATTAAAATAAAACTGAAATAAAACTAAATATAATTATATTAAATGAAAAACGTAAACTTAAGAAAACGAATAAGAAACGTAGAAATATTGCCTTGTCAAATAACTGAAAGAAAAGTATAAAAATTACGAAAAATTAAATAAAAAAAATCAGCTAAATAGTCATTTTTATTAATTTTGTTAAAAATATTTCTAACAAAATTACTAAAACTTAAACTAAAATGAAAACTGAAAAGATAAAAAAGGAAAAGTTATTTTAATAAAAAAGTTATTTTAAAATATGAATAAATACTATATAAAAATATAAATCGCAGATAAATAATACATATATCTATCTCACCTTTGGCAACCCATCCATATCACCCGAGCCTGTAATCAAAAGCAGGTAAGAGTGAGACCATTAGAAATGTTTGCTATTTTGTACATATTAGATGTTTGTATGACCAAGTCTTACCTAAAGACCCGTTCATATGGTGCGGCTCCATCGCTCCCATCCCACCCATTGGACCGTCGGGCCCCGGCCCCATTGGGAACTGCAGAAACACAGATACTATTAGCCTCCAGGAAATCACCAATGACACTAAAACTACAAAACCCTTTTTCATACTGCATCAAAACATCATCTTACGTTCGGTCTGTTGCCACCAGGGCCGATTGGATTCATCATCGTGTAAATGTTTTCACTGGAATTCGTCGAGTCTACGAGAAAACACATGACGTTTCTTAGCGTCTCACTGGGAAATTCTCCTCAGAAAGCGGATGCATTTACACGCCGTTTCCCAAAACGAGAGCTTTCCGTTTTAAGATCATTTCCAGTCACTATTCTTAAGAACTTTCAATTTGAAAAAAGACTGATATGAAATTCCAGATCAAATCCTATGGATTAGATGAAAGCAAACTGACCTCCTGGGCTTGGCATGATGGGAGTTCCTGGAGGCCCGCCACCTCCCGGAGGCCCCTGAGAGACGAGCACAGAAAACGATTACTCACAAAGAACATTTCGGACAAACAGAGAGACAAAATCTTGTGCGTGCGACTCACCACATAGTTTCCTGGTGATGAAGATGAGTATGCTATCTGTGGGAAGAAGAGATAGTTGTGAACCCGTTTCTCGGAGTTATTGCGATATTGACATTTTTGGAAGTGGCACTTACTGAGTTTGCGTTAGGATTAGGCCACGGCCCTCGACCTCCCGGACCCCTGAAAACACAAGAGGAGATGTTAAGGTGCCTAGAAGCGCAGCAGAGACGGTGTGAGTGTGTTGTACTGTGGCGGCGACTCACATGTTCATGCCAGGCATTCCAGGACCGCCCAGAGAGTTCGGAGGAGGCCTCATTCCACCGCCGTAGTTCTACAAATGGAAATATACAGTACATAAAATATAGATTTTCTACAATTTCTATAACATATAATCTAACATTTCTATTTCCATGAATTTAAATTAGACACTTAGATTTAAATTTTTCCCTCTTATGTTTTGAGGGTTCCCAATCTAAGCGTGACTGTTTTATTGAAAGGAACATCAGCCAACCTGTGGGCCCATGCCTCCCATTCCTCTGGGTGGGTTCATCCTCATTGGGCCGCCCATGTTTGGATGTCCTGATGGGGAAGAGGAACCACAACACTTTTACACATGCCGCAGCAAAGCATTTTTCAAACACAGCTGGTTGTAAAGTCTATGGTGCAGTGTGGTACCTTGCGGTCTGGTGGGGTCCAAACTGTTTGGCAGGAGCGGCTGTGACCCGGGGACTCCAACGGGAGGCTGAAACCAAGAAAGAGAGTATGAAACCAGAGCCAAGCAGAGAAAACTGCAATATCAAAATACAAAAATGAGGGGTCGTGGGTGGGGTCAGTACCTGATTTGGCATGCGGAGTGATGGGCGGGGTCCACCTGGGTACCGTGGAGACATGAAAGGCTATGGGGGAGAGAGCATAGGATCCGTCAATCAAAAGACAGGGTGGAATACACCACAGTTAACCTGTCATTAGGACATAAGCACTACTTTAGGGCTTTCCACACTTTAAATGGTTAACTTAGCCCTGGGTTATTATAATCCCTGGCTAAATAGAACCCTGGGTTATGATTTACATGTCAAACTTTTCATAAATTACCCAGAGTTAACAATTAATCCTGGATATTCATATGCTGATAGCTCACACTTTACATGGCTAACCCCTGGGCTAACAGTCAGTGTCATTGATTGGACGAAAATAACCCGGGGTAAAGCGCAGGGTGAAAAGCCCTTTTGTTTTAAATACAGTAAGCCGCTGTGAACTCTTCAGAACATATTCCTAACTGTATTTGAAAGAAATCATATGCTCCATAACCCTGATGATTATACTGGACTGTCCAAAAGCAATTTATAGTATATTTTGGATTTATAATTGATTAAAATCTTATGGTTTTATAATTTAAAATAAAATAAAATGTGGTAACACGTTATTTTACAGTGTGCTCCTTGTTACATGTAGCTCAGTTAATTATAACTTATAAATTGTGCATAATTACATGCAACTAACCCTAATCCTAACTCTATAGTAAGTACATGTAGTTAATTATTATTACTCTGCACTTTAATGTATAACAGAGACACCTTAAAATAAAGTGTAACGGAATTTTTTAAAATATAGCATGTAGTATTTGAGATGCACAGTACAATGGTTTCCAGCAGGGGGCGCAATCACATTACCTAAAACACATCAGTTTGAGCCTAAAGGTAAGACCTCATGAACATTCGTTCTCTACACTGACAAGGGGAGGCTGCTGCTATCACATTGTTTAACAGAGGAAACCTATGGTATTTTAAACAAGACTTTACAGCGAGAACACAGCTAGAAAGAGGTTTCACAGAAGAGCAGAAAGAGAGAATGACCCCTTGCATGCAAAGATATGCTAAACATCATATCCTAATCAGGCATGGAAGAGACAAGTTACAGCAACAAGTAATGTGTCTCTCCACGCTAAAAGCAAAAATGCTGCCTGATGCCACAATCCCGGCCAATAAGAACATATTGCACATGCATGCTTCATATACAGCTATTCATTCAACCAATGAGATTTCACTGTGGGTGAAGTCATCCAGCATAATGTCACAGAAACAAAGCGACCGGTAAAACGATCTATCGATCAAAGCTTTATTACATCACAGAGTAAGAAGACATTTCACGGGCTTCGATCCAACAACCATTAGGATTGACCCTTCTTGTTCAAACTTGGTTCCCGCTCCGTCTACCTATGTTCCCTCCAAGTTGCAGCAAGTTTGTGTACTCAGAAGGGTGTGTTGGTGTTTGCGTATTTGTGTTTGAGTGCCTGTGTTTATGCTTGCATGTGTAAACGCAAGAGCATGTTTGTGTGTGCGTGCGTGCGCGCATGCTGCATTATTAATAGGATATTGATGGACTATGAAGGACTGAGTGCAGGGTGTAGGGGGGACCAGTCTGCAGAGTCCCAGCAAGATGAACTTCCACTCCTGATGGGCTGGGCCACAGCCTGCATTATTTATCTGGCAACATCGTCACTGTCAGCGAGGAATATGTGCGTGTGCGCGCACGTGTGTGTGTGTTTTCAGAGAGAACCGAGAATGAGGTAATGGACTGATTTGTGCTCTATCTAGAATGGGTCAAGATGGCAACCAGTCGTCCAAAAACTGGACTAGATTCGATTTTTATTTTATCCTTAATATAATATAATTAAATTAGCGTGAGTCTAATAGTATCCAGTCAAACCAAAATGTATTCAGACACCTTCAACATTTCTCACATTATCACTATATTTTAGAAAATGGTAATAACATGTATGACAAGAACTCAGAGTTATCAAATCAGTTGATATTTCACTGGTGTTGGCCGTCCTTCTGTTAGACTGTCTCACAAATGAATTAGGTTGAATAACTGTCAGTTGTCAGCTGTTAAATTTAAGTACACAATTAGATAATACCAATTAAGGTCAACCAATTACCAAGCAATGCTTAATTTTGTTCAGTCTGTGGTGTAAAAAGGTTGCATTAGCAATTAAAGAAAAGACACTGATGAGCAAAACATGGTCAGGTCAAAGTGTCTGAATACATTTTGGTCCCATTATATGAAGAATTTATGGGTATTATATGTCACAGTTTACTTTATTCTGCTATCCACACTTACATAAATTAACTATAGTGGCCTGCACCCACTAGTAAAAATATATATATATAAAAAAATTTATATCTGGTGTCTGAATTATTATTTTTTTGACTGTATATACTAAAAATTAACTAAAAATCCTGTAGTTCTCAAATAGAAGATCTAGTAACACCAAGGACATGGGTTCAATTCCCAGGGAATGAGTAAGCCGATAAACTGTATAACTTAAATGCAATACAATTAACTTTGGATAAAATAATCTGCCAAATAAGTCAAATAAAAATTAAAGAGTTTACAGTCAAGTCAAATTAGTAAGGTTGGGTTTATCTACCGAATGACGTCAGAACTACAAAGTACCGATTACCATTAAGTCAATCGGTGCCAAAATTCGGTACCTGAGAATGCATCTGGGTGCGAGAGGAAGACTATTTAAATACGAATCCTGCATGTTCTGCGTGTCTGTGTGAATGAATGGCATAACTATCATGCTGTTTTCAGCCTCTGCCGTCAATTTAGATACTTCTCAATGTTATAATAATACTAACAATAATAATAATAAATGATCAAATCTTTATTTAAGGAATAATAATAAAAATTACTCCATGTTTTAATTTTAACTGTATAAAGCTCAGTTGTGCAGCATGTTGTTTGACAAAAAAGTTTGTTTCATTTCATATGATTAAAAGATCAATTAGAATAATGAATGACATTCATTTTATTTATTAAAATAGCTTATTTTTTTCTCAATGAATTAAGTAGATGTAGCCTACTATTTACAGGTAAATATTACAGTATACAAACATCAGAGACAATGGCAGACAGCGACCAAGGCAGCTGTGACATAATGTCAATAACACTTCTAATAAATCGTTACAGTTATTGAGGTAAACATGCCTAAAGCATCGGAAAATTTCGGCACCTAAATGTAGCGGTGCTGGTACGGATAAAAAAAGTGAACGGTACCCAAACCCTACAGATTAGTCGACTAGTCATTTAGGAACCCCATCAACAAGTTGACTTTTTTTTTTAAGTCTGAAGTTTTACACACTACTAGATCTAGCTAGTGAGGAAATGGAGAATGGAGGGGTGAGGATGGAAGGTGAATTGAAAGTTGTGTCAAAGGAACTCCTGAAATTTTAAACTATACCCAACTAGTATCTATTCCTCAGGTTATCTGTGAGGAAGTACAAGAAAACAGGGGGGGAGTGTGTCTTACCTGGCCATGCGGCCCCATCATGGGGTTGTTGGGGTTGTGTGGAGGGGGCTGTGCATGAGGTGATGGTTGTGACCCAGGTGGGCCCTGAGAAAGAGAGGAAAAAAACAAAACAACTGTTACACTCGACATACCATTAAATACGTCTTTGATATGGTACGTTGACCAACAAAGTCTTGCTAGTTAAGATTAGGTTAAGAGGTAGTTGATAATTCCGATGGTCTCTAATAACGATGCAGCCCCTAGATTAGTAATAAATCCACCATTTATCCGCCAGCAAAGGGCATCTCCAACAGGGCTGGGCAGCTGCTGAAGCCCATAACAGAGCTACACCACAAGGCCTCCAATGGAGTCCCTTATTGGTAACTGAGAGAGGCATATGGCCTTTACAGAGACGCCTGTTCCTGCACCACATCCCTGTAGAGAGTGACTGAGGAATAACTTGGGCTGGATTGTGTGTGTGTGTGTCTTGGGTGAGGAGTGGGGGGGTATGTTAAATGAAGCAATTAATAAAATCATTTTCTACCCAGCTAAGGAGATAACGGCTTGGCACCAAACTACAAAACCATTAAGAGTAGCCCCTCCCGCTGAGAAAGGGAACGGCACATAGTATTCCTAGCGGAACAGTGGCATAGAGGACAGCAGCAACCACAGAGTCCAAGGTTTTCAGAGAAGCAATGCTGCTTCCAAACCAAAAGGGGGCAGTGTGTAGCCACTTGCCGAGTGACTGCCGGGACACAAAGTACCAAGCAAAACAAAGCATGGAACAGCAACACAATGCATATTTCATTGTTGTTTCTGTGTACATTACAAAAAAATTATTCAACCACTTTTTTGGCAAACGGCACGGGATTGAGCAATTGGTGTGGTTGAGGGTGTGCTGGTTCAGAAGGATGGTTTTCAACGGTCTTGGAAGTAATTATTCTGATAAGTGCAGCGGTCACAGAATCTGTCAATAACCCGAGATGATAAATGCAATGTGACGTACCATACAGGATGTAGATGTCATCAAAAAGATCTAGTTGTCGAATATTTCAAGAAACCTCACAAACCTGTGTGCACCAGAGAGGTACGTTGACTCTAAAGTCACCCCAAATGAAGCAAACAATTATTTATTTAGATTTTTGTGCAAAAGGTGCAACTGTCAGGAAATTTAGAGACAAATATGCTATACCAAACAGAATATAGATGTAAAAAATGACCTCAAAAGTAACTGAAAATATTGCAAACATGGAACTCTCAACCATCCATAAGGCTACATCTTGGGAAGGTAGACAACGCAACTCAAAATAGAAAGTATACTGAGATTTGCTTGAGTATGGGGATGTCTACATCAACAGGACTACAACACTGTACAGTGCTGGGCTTATTTCAATGTCCCAAGACTCCTGCACCTCGCAGCAAGTCAGAACAAGATCCTCCAGTCCTTTTAACCTTGATGGAACTCTCCCCTCTCTAGAGTCAGCCAGTCTTTCACTTTTCTCAGTGTTCTGTTGGTTTTCAAGAGTTTTTTTTTGTGGGAGAAGGGCTGATGAAATTCTCCCACCACCTTCCCTCAAAACAAACTCATCCATTTCAGATGTTTCCAGCTAAAGTTGAAACTATTTCTCTTTTTTTCCACTCCTTGACTTTGCTCGCTCCCTCCCTGCCTCCCTCTTGCTAGTCTGTCCTCCCAAGAAGAGCTGGTGCAGTGGAGTTTCGACATGAAGATTATTGAAGAGGCCGACCCCGTGCAATGAGGAGAATAAAAAAAAAGGGGAAACAAAAAATACAAAATTTCCAAGATCCGGGCCAGACGCCAGCACGCGAGCTCTGGGTTTCTCTCCCTAGACTCTCTTCCTTCACTCTCAATCTCTCTGCAGGAGGTTGCTGGGAGTCTGGGCATGCGAGGTACAGATTAGGAGAGTCTGGAGAGGGTGTACAGGACGGTTTAGCCCTCTTCACCTTTGTCCTCGCAGGACCATGCTGATCACACGGCAGCTACTGTGGTCGCATGTGTTAATTATCGCTGCTACATCTGGAGCTGCGCTGGAGACACAAACAGAGGCTCAAGCGTGCACGTTTTGACTGCATATCTCCACTACCAAAATGCTTTCTCAACTTAACTGAAACATCGTACTACCGGTACTTGAGTACCAGTATTTCTTACAGAATTGTTTTTGTCCCCCTATTATTGTTGGACATGACTGAATGGTACGCAGTTCCACAAGTAAGTCAAATGTTTATTCAATAACTGCTGTTGACATTCAGCGAGTTATTCATTAGAATGCTTCAAAGTGATAACTCGGGAGTTCATGAGACTTTTTGATTGGATCCCTAAAAGAAATTATTCATGTCAGCGGCAATAGCCCCATGTTTAACACGCCGACATATAGCGCAACTGCGCCTCCGGCGACCCAAGTTCGATTCCCAGCTCGAAGTCCTTTGCCGATCCCCTTCCCCTCTCTCTCCACACTTTCCTGTCAAAATCTCTACTGTCCGATCCAATAAAGGCACAAAAAGACCAAAAACATAACTTGCAAAAGGAGGCGGCAGAGCACAAATGTCCGATTTTTGAAACTGCAAAGTTTTGATTATGACTGCAGAATCAGCATGGATCACAACCTGTTCCAATCACAATTCTATTAAAACCAGCTAGAAAAATAGCAGCTCCAATTATTAGCACAACTGTGTCCAGCAGCCGTGGCCGACAAGAGTGGGAGGAAGCAGTAGTTAGCTCTTGAGAGGTGTGAAAGAGTGAGATACTGGCCACTAGGATATATGCCAAGATATAATTTGTGTCACCAGACCACAGCAACTGGTCGCGTGGAATCGGGGAGCGTACAAGGAACGCACGTGGGCCTGGAGGAGCCTGTCTTTTTGCAATTGTTGCCTCATTGCCATCTCTCTCTTCCTGCTTTCATTTTCTGTCTTCACTCTCTCCATGCCTCTCTTTTGCCATGCCCTGGGCTGCTACCAAGAGGGAATTACTGCAGTGGAGCACAAAGTCCTCCCTCTTCTTCCCTTTCTTAGTTCTCTCTCTCTTTCTCTCTCGCTCTTATGCACACAGGCGCTATTTATAGAATGCAATGTCACTCACGCAACAGTCAGATCGCTCCCTGCTCTGAACACGGCTCATACAACATTAACACTCTCCTCCTCAATTCAAAGACCATGTCCATGTTCCATCTTCCAATCCATGTGACGCTCTACCTGAAGCTCATCTGCTGCTTTATATGATGCTCTCTCAGCTATTCTCCCAGACAATCTGCAACATTCTGAATGTATTATTGTCTCTGCCAGTCCACCTTGATGTTCTATCTATTCTATAGGATGCTCTATCAGATGATGTATCTGCCACTCTATCTTATCTTGACACTCTATGTCAGGGGTCACCAAACTCGGTCCTGGAGGGCCGCTGTCCTGCAGAGTTTAGCTCCAACCCCAATTAAACACACCTGAACCAGATAATCAAGGTCTCACTAGGCATACTAGAAACTTTCAGGCAGGTGTGCTGGACCTGGTTGGAGCTAAACTCTGCAGGACAGCGGCCCTCCAGGACCGAGTTTGGTGAACCCTGCTCTATGTACTCTTTTGGATGCTCTATCTAACCTACTGTTCTACTAGATCAATTTGCTGTACCGGTCTTCTATCTCTTTTGGATCCCTGATCTGCAGCTCTATCTGATCTTCTATTTACTCCATTAGGTGTTTTATCCAACCTATCTGATGTTTGACAAGATGTTAGACACGGTATCAGATTTTCTATCTAATGAATCTTGTGTTACATACACACATTCTATGGGATGCTCTATCTGAACTACATGATGTTCTACTAGATGTTCCAATTTGCTGCATCTACTCTTCTATATCATTGACTCCTTTGGATCTTCTATCTGCTACTCAATCTGATCTCCCATGTACTTTAACGGATACTTTATCTGATGTTCGACAAGATGTTAAATCCACTGTCTCAGAATTTCTATCCAATGAATCTTATGTTATGTATACTCAATGGGACCCTCTATCTTCCACTCCATCTTATCTTCGATCTCATGTTATCCTGTATTAACTTATCTTCCATTATCTTTTCTTCCACCGATTCTATTGGATCCTCCATCTGCTGCTCTATCAGGTGATCTATCTGACCTTCTATCTACTCTATCGAATGCTTTATCTGAAATTCGGCAAGATGTTAAATCCACTGTATTCGATTTTTATCTAATGAATATTATATATGCTCCATGGGATGCTCTATATGACCTCCTAGCTAGTTTTTGTGATGCTCTAAGCTTTCTGATGTTTTACTATATGTTAAATCCACTGATTCAGATCCCTAATATTATGTATTTTATGTTGTATCCATAGATGATCTGATCGTCTATTTGATGTGTACTAGGTATACTGTATAGTCTGGCGCTCTATCTGCCATATACATAGAGTAGATACAACATAAGATACATCAAATAGGAAGCCCTGAAGAAGGCCCCATGCCGCTACGCGTGGGCATTTTAAATTTGTCCATTTAGGACATGTCATTTGTACAATAAAGACATTTTAATTAAGGAGTGCCTCGGCTATCAGAGATTTTTTTCTCTACATCAAATAGGAAATCTGAAGTAATTAATAAAGATTAATCATATATAGAACTAGAGGCCAATAGAATAAAGAAAAATTTTTTTGCTGTTTTTTCACACACACAAAAATAAATTCATTAGTATATTATCTTATTACACAAGTTGGACCCAGAGATATAATGAAAATAATTCTTGACTTGAAAATTTGTCTAAGGTAGTGTGTGTTTGTTTAGAAAGGTGTCTAGCTTGTCTGACTATAAATAGCTCAATAAAGATCACTATGGCAGAGGAACTCCCACAGGCGCCTTGACTTTGGGAACTATGCCCCTAAGCATTCCCCCAAATCCCAGCCCTGAATGTTAAAATACACAGATATGTTGTTAGATAAGTGTTGCCAAAGAGCTACAACCAAGCACGCATGTTTTTACCCATTTTGGCCTTAGGGATTAAACTGTCGAGGCATTCACACTGATCTCAGATCAGGGGCCGCAACTCTGTTTGTGTCAGTGTGAGTTGCTACTGTACTGAACAACTAATTTAGACGTAAAATGAAAATGAATGGAAATACAGAGAGGGAGAGATAGCGGGAAAGAAACATCTGGACAGGGATTAGAAGAACTAAAGGGGGCTAGAAAAAGGAGGGGTGGGGTGAGGGACAGAAAAATGGTAAAAGCTTAACGCACAGGGTTAAAGGAGGAGGTTGAACGGGAAGGTGGGGGAAGGAGAGAGCAGCTCTTACTTGAAAGAAGCCGGGAGGCATGGGTCCACCTGGCATGCCATCGTTGGGCGGCATGTTGCCCATCACAGGACTGGGAGCTGCTGCCGCACTCTGAAACAGAGAAACATGCAAAGCCTCGTCAAAAATAGATTCTAAAATAAATTTAAACAAAATTGCACCTTTCAGCCACTCAAACTATTCTTTTAAAGTTTGTAAATAATTCCTCTTCCAATAACAATTCCATTATTCCAAATCGACAAGATTTTGGGTTTGAATACAACAACATACAAATATAATCTCTTGTCAAATGTGTGAGCTGTTCCTTAGGTTGAAGCCTGGGCCCCCCAACACCCCAGACAAAGCAAAACTCAGCGGTGTCTTTCCCATGATGGTAAAGAAGGGGTAGACAGGGATTACACACGACCCAGCGCCCCCTCCTCCACCCTGTAATCAGATCCCTCACTCTCGTCTGGGTGGAGGAGGGTAAATCGCTCACTGTCGCTGACCTTAATAGTCCAGACACTCACCGCTGACCCTGAGAGGGCAAAGGGCACCCTTTCATACACCGACATACACAGTCATAGGTGCACGATTATCTGCCTTTAGCTCTAACACATTTGTAATAGCATATCACCCACTAAAGCCACATACAAGTATATTTAAGATCACATATAGTCTCACACACACCAACAGGACAGACAGGTCAACTTGACTAAAATTCCTCAGGGGCTTCATCCCACCAGCACCAAAGGTTGAGAAGAAATGGCGAATTTTTTTTTAAATGCTATTCATGACCGTCGGTTCTGGTAACCATTCTCAAATGTCTCAAAACAAATGTCTGCTTTAAAATGCTCAAGCACTTTAAAGTCTGATGGCAGTCAATGTTTTTAAAATTAAAAAATTAAATGATATAATTCTCTGTGTCGTTATTGTTACAGTAGTTGTGTGGACTTCCATATTCTCATAGAATTTGAGCGAATATTAAAACTTTGATGTTATAGTATCACCCTTGGTGTTGACGATTCAAATTGTGTTTTTCGCACAAAACTATCGTATAGCTTCAGAATACTTTTATGTTACTTTTATGAAGCCTTTTAGAGCTTTGAAAGCCTTGATGCGCTTTCATTATATGACAAATAACAGCATGAACATAGTTCGAAATTTTTCTATTTCTGTTCTGTGGAATAAAGTCTGGAACAAAATAAGGAGTAATTGTCAGCCACAACTACCAAAAAAACCCCCACAGATATACATATAATTTATATACAAGCACGCACTTTCTCAAAAACAAGGGAAGAAAAAGGGTCCGGAGGCTGGTGCTGGGCAGATAACAGGTGAGGTACGGCCAGCCGCCGTGTTTGCTTGCAGTGGAGGGACTGGCGAGTGTGTTTGGTTAAGGAGAGGGAGGGGCTGAGTGACAGATCGGGCTGGAGAGATTTTGTTTACACAGTGGCTGGTGTAGGTTTAACCAGCACAATGGCTCCGACTCTATTGCCACAGCATATGAACGAGTGAAAACGCAAAAGGAGGGTGGATAAACACTTTCATTAACACACAAGAGATTAACTAAAGGAAAATCACTGGCCAGAATGACCAGTGGCCCATCAGTGGTAACAGGAGTCGTTGGTAGCTCACACACACACAGCGCAACTCCACTGCACTCAGGTAGAGCGGCAGAGGGCCCAATCGGCTTGTTGCCATGACAACTCAGACCTTGGCTCTCCCGCTCTCTGGTGCCCATTAAAACCCTCAGGCCGTCAATCACTCGCCCGGCCAGGGAGCGAAAGAGAGGGAGCGCGAGAGAAACCGAGAGAAGAGAATGAAGATAGAGTTTAAAGGAGCCTGTGGCTTTTGATTGGCCCGGCTGCTACTGCTATCTCTCTCCCTCTCGACCACATAAACAGACACATTCCAGTTCCTGTTAACACTTCTCATGCCGTGCTTTGCATGTTTGCCCAGCCCTCATCCCTTAAAGCAAGAACATTATACATGAACTGATTTTCCAAATGTTTTACCCCTTAAGGTGCGGTCACATTTACCATTGTTGGAGGATTTTCACTGGCAAAATCCTGTAATTTCAACAGGAATCCATGCAAGTGGGAATTTTGCACGAGGGCGAAAGATTTTCCCACGCAACTTTAGCAACGGGTTCCAATTAGTCACAAAAGTTTGCCGTGCTGACAAACTGAAAACTGCTTGGTTTGAAAGTGACAATGCCGCTTTTTTGGCCAAAAAATTATGCTGAAATTTACCTAATGTAATTGCACCTGACATAAAATAAAATAAAAAAATAAAAAAACCTGTCAGCCAATAATTTTAACAAAACTGTGACTTTTGTCATCAGATCACAGCTTTGCTTTGAAATTCAAAGTTTCATAAAATTATATAAAAATATATATTATAAATGTGTGTGTGTGTTTGAATTAATTCTTAATAATCATTTTCCACTGCCAACAACATGTACATGCTTATGTGCATATTTTGTCATGCCATTGTGCAGATTTCACTATTTTGGGAACAGTATTACTGCAGAAATAAAGCTCATAATAAATGTGTACATAATTAATTATTAATAAACCATGAATTATTTTGGTGACCTATACGTTCACCTAGCATCCACACATACATACACAAGTCCAAACCCTCTGAAGTAATTAGCCACTGCTGTTTTAATTATCAGTATCAATCGTAGGGCTCGGCTGGGCAGCAGACAGCGGAGGAAAGGCTTAATCTGGGCATCGATCTGGAGCAGGGATCCAGGATGAGGAATGGATCCTACCTTATCTGTGCTCAGACGAGCAGGGTAACCCAGATCAACGACCGACAAACACATGCACACTGAAGTCACAAGAAGTCACTTGCCATTCAGCATATGCTAAATGAGCAATACAGTGGCTCAGAAATGGACATGCAAGCATGGAAGTCTTGATGGATTAACACCACCGGCTAGTTATGAGATTATTATTGCTTAGAGATTTTTCTGAACTCCCAAATGTATTAAACTTAGGTGTGCTATGAAGATTGTTGATAATTCAAATATTATCTTTTCTATCTATTATCAAATATTATTAAATATTAAATTTTTCAAAAAAAGGGACAGTGTTTCGCATTTCTGTTTTGTAGGTATGGGCTTTTCCCCAAAAAAATATTGGGCTCAAAACAAATATTGATGACAATCAAGATTAACGATAAAGTTGTTAATTTTTATTCATTAAGTTTCTCTCACCATATCTGAACAAGCTTATGATTATAGGCAATGTACACACCAAGTGTACCCTATATCTTGAGGTTTTCCTTTAGTTGAAAACATGAAGCAATGTGGGTAAACAAAAATATACATAAAAGCAGAGCGAACGAAAAAACGCTAATAAAGCAGACTGTGGCAATTATCACACAGAACGTACATTTACACTTGAGTCAGAATATGGTTATCGTGTTTATATTGTTTCACATGTTCATGTTCAGAAAAACAAGAATATCCACATGCTTGGGTGAAAGTTGGCTCCTCAGTCTGATAACAGCAAAGCCCAATTTATACTTCTGCGTCGAACTCACGCCGTAGCTACGTCGTAGGCTGTGTGTTGCACGTGCAACTCTCCAAAATTTTTAAAACGTGTCAATTCTATGCGGACCGCAAGTGCTCTGATTGGTCTGCTAGAACCCTCCCTCGTGTTTCACATGCTCCCTCTGCATATGTAAAGGCCATTGCACACTGAGTCCGAAATTTTCGTATGCGTTTTTTTCGTATTCGAGATTCGGTGGCTCTGAATTGTCAAAGCACAATTCAAACACCATTCAAACTGCTTGTTACGGATGCGAAAAACGCAGAAAATCGAACCCGTTTCGATTTTTTTTTATGACGGACGAAAGTTTCGGAGGCAGTGTGCAAGCGTGATTGACATAACGTGAGGTCGTGTTTATTTTTTAACGTGCGAAAATTTCGGATGCGAATTTCGGACTCAGTGTGCAATGGCCTTAATTGCCCGTCAAATGCAGACAACGACACAGAAGTATAAATGAAAACCAACGCGTAGCCTACAGTATAGAGGATACGACGCAGAAGTATAAATCAGCCTTAAGGCCGGCTGCAGAGAAAACGACATGAACTCACACGACATGTTAATTTGATCCCAAAAAAAAAAAAAAAGTATTCTAGGGTTGGTGCACTTTTACCAATAAATTTGACTTGAGGCAATATTAATGAACAAATGTTCCACGTAAATCTATGTATACATAAAAAAAAAAAAAAATCTATAATAGAAAAAAAATACATGTTTCAATTTATCATATCTTAACTAAAATTAAAGACCATTAATGCTATTTGTTAGCTTGGTATTTGTGTAATACTTGGTAAGTCCAAGCTGTGACTGTGTGCTGATGTTCCTCCACGCAGAGAACAATGTCAGGTGACTGAATGCTGAATGTTAAAGTATTGTTATTTGTTTAACCAATGTCATCAATTACACCAAGGCCCCCAAGGGGGAATTCTCCCCTTAGGTGACTTAATTTATGTAGACTTTTTTGTATTCTTATTATTATTTAAAGGGGCAGTGGGTAATCTGGGAAAATGCTAACGTTAGCCTGGTAGCATATGATCCCACCCTCCCTGTAAATCGCTGTCCAAAGCCACGCCTCCTCCAAAACACATGAAGGCACACACACACAGCTGCTCTCAGCAAAGCGTCACAAGAGACGGCGTTAAACTACCTCATATCTCTAAGCAAATAACACTAAAAAAAATAACAATTAACAGCTCATTGAGCTCGTTGTTTTGGAGGAACTGTAGATGGTGGAGGCGGTTTGTTAGCAGTGCTCCGTGACAGACATCTGTCTGTACTCTGCATAGTATTAAACGCACTGATGATGTATGATGTCTGCGCGAACAGGGTGCATGAGAGGTATGTAAAAACAAACGTTGCTAGGCAGGTAGGACATCGTATTATTTCATTCGAAGAGAATATAATGACTGAACAAACATTTTATGGTCTTACACCTTTCACAGACGATATATATTTATAAAAATACATTTAGACCGTTCAACAGTGATTGCAAGCAGGATATGATGAGACTTTCAACCAGTATAACAAAAAAAAAAAATCTGTAGAGAATCACCTATTGCACCTTTAAGTAAAATTATCTCACCTAAATTCGAAACTCAGGCCCTGATTAAACATACTATTATACATTTTTGTAAAACAAATTTCCAGGACTTTCCCAAAACTCTCTGGGCTTAATTATTTTTCCAAAACTTTTCCAGACCTGGAAATATCCCTTTTAAAATTTAATTTCCAGGTTTTTCATGACCGTACGAACACTGCAACTTGTTCACAAGCTCCACAGCGCCATATTCAATGCATTTAGTTATAACTGCGTTTTAGTTTGCCAGCAAAGCAACATGTAGCAAAATGATTACAGATTAAATATTCAACTATTTGTGCACACCCCTATTGTTTTGCAATGCAATTGATTTTATTTGTAAGAAATATCATTATTGTGATATCCCTAGTCCAAATATGAGATCTTTTTTTAAAACATGTACCAAATAAACATCCAATATACCAGCGTTCTTCCCACTTACTGCATTTCAACACACTCACTGCCTCCTCTGCCCTTTCTCCCAACATCCCACAATTCCAATAACTCAGTCAGTGAAGTTGACTCCATAAAGATTAGCCAGTGAGGACCAAAGCCATAATCAGGCATGCTGGCTGACAGATGTGCCTTTTAATCAATGGGGGCGCTGGGACAGCGATCTACACTGCGTAACATGGGGAAGCCACTATGACAAGGGGTCTCTCTCTCCATTGCTCCCTCTCTTTCCCTCCCATGGCGTCAACAGCTGTTGTATCAATCAGGTGAATTAATTACCAGTAAACAAATCTGCTGAGGAAACCCCTCATGTACACCCACACCCCACAAAAACATACACACACATACTGTATTCCCAGAACCCCCTAGCTTTCTCAATCTCAGTGGCCCACAATTATGCTTGCTCAAGGGCCTAATCATAAGCCATGTACAGAGACAAGTGTGTTAATGTGTGTGGACAGGCGGAGATAAAGTTTTCCACCCAGAACACCTTTTGAAATGCTGAAGCAGCAGTAGAACTCTATAACATGAAAAAAAAAGACAGACAAATAGAAACAACAGCTATGTCTAGTCACACTTCACCTGGTATTTACATTAGTTGGTACACTGTCACACAAATGTTCCTATTGTACTGAACAACACCGAGCAAAATGCTAATGTGGCTTTGAAATTTTACTTAAAAGTTTGAAAACTGTAATTAAAAGTTATTTGCTTGGAATCTTGCGTTTATCATTCTTGTGCCGCTACAGAGAATGATGGGAAATGTATTTTTGCAGCACAAGCATTAGTATAAAAAAATTAAATGCTATATTGTACATTAACAGTACAAACTTTGTAGAACATTAAATTGTACAATCAGCATTCACAAACAAACCTTAATGATGATGAGTAATACTGACTACCTTTTAAAAAAAAAAACATTTATTGATCTACCCTACACTCGGAAAGTCAGGGCTCAAACAAACTGCTGTGTTATTCATCTCAAATGTGATGTGATGACAAGATATGTTAGCAATGTTTAGCAAAAGTTATTATCAAGCTTGAAACAATCACATTCAATCCAATCAATAGATCACACCAACATCATGCCACTTCAGCATACCTATGAGATCCTGGAATACATCTGGTATTTTGACAAAAAAAATGTATGTAAAACTGTATATTGCTTCTTTAAAAAAAAAATTTTTATTAATTAGTTTTATAACCTACTTTCTATAGGTGACATCTTCAACATTCTTTCAGGGGGGGCGGGGGGTAGTTTTGAGGGGGCGGGTCGATGTAAAAACTAAAAAAACAATGGTAGGGGAAGCACTGCAGAGACAAGAAAGGGAGGAGAATGGCTCGTTCTAAGTGCAGACACATTTGTAAACATCCAAGCGAGAGACTGGTAAAGGTAAGCGGTGTAGGGTTGGGTATGACGTAGAAATGTTTTAAATGTCAGTGTTGCCATCCTATAGCTAATGTGAAACATGTCAGGCAGTCATATTACAATCCATACATTGCAAGAGTGGTTGGCGGGAAGGGCGTTCCCATTGGGACTATTGATGCCTGCAGAAAAGGGGAGTTTCCCATCTCTCCCTCTCTTTCTTTCTCTCTCTCTCTCTGCTTTTATTTATCTTAAGTACGCCCTCTAAGCAGGCAGAAATCATTCCTCTTTGGAAAAGAGTCTCTGGAGTTCCTGCTACGGGGTTAAGGAGCTTAGCGTACTATAGTTAACATTCACAGTCTGAACGCTGGGAAAGTGTAGGAAACCTAGCAGGCTGTAGGTATCACAGAAGAGCTGGAAGCACAAGGAAAAAGAGAGGGCCTTGTTCCTGCCAGACAGGGGCTTGGAGAAGGGAAAACACAAACGGCATTCCTTAGACAATGAAGGGTCTGTAGCGCTGGACCTTTATGCTTGAGGCGCCAACAAAAAAACAAAAAAACAATGGAGAAAAACTATGGGCAGGTTGAATTCCTAGATGAAAAATGATAAGAAGAAACTGAGAAGAATGAAGATGTGGTGGCATAAATAACCTGGTTAACAAGAACAAGAACCAAGTTTAGGCAAAAAAAAAAAAGCAGACATAACACATCAAGAGTTAAAACAAGTTTCCCTGTTCTTCAAACTTCAGCCTGGTTAAAGTGGCTTTGGGTTCCCTCAGATGTCCAAATCCACAATCCATTTATGCAGATTGTGAGTGAAACCACTGAAACGGAGTCAGCCAACTTGTAACTGGCTGTGGCAAACAGTGGTCAGCCCACCCAGTGGTCAAATCCATCTTCCATCTACAACAACTCAAGTTCACTTCTCCACAGAAAGTTATAAAACTGTCAATAGATGCGGTAGCATTAGTGGCAACCGATCTTCAAAAGCATACAAAAAAACAGTCCTCTAAATGAATCAAAAGCACCTGAAGTCTCAAAAATCACATTTGCTGAAAAAAGGCATCCAGGAACTCAAAAGAGCACATAGCTTTTCTCCAAAGAGCAGTGTATAACCGCATGCATGTCATGCTAACCTATGCTAGCATTCCCATCAATAAATAAACAGCCTGACAGAAATATCTCTCCCCAGTCTCATGCCACAGCACATGCTATGCTAGTCTCCATCTTTTTCCTTGGAGAACAAAACTATTTTATGATAAAAGGTCTTGTAGCTCAGAAAAACCAACCAAAATCCCTTAAATTGAGTGGATCTGTTGAATGAAAGGTAGTTTTAGCACATAGTCGAATGCATTACTTTCGAGAAGATTCTCATGGTACGTGATACACATAACATGCATTCAATTATTTCATTATCTTGTCTAACATAATACACTAATGTGCATCTAAAGCTTGATCATCCCCATATATGTAGATAATTTCCACCAGGAAAGCACTTTTGTATCCACTCTACAGGCTCACGGCCGGCATCCAGGCTCCAGCCGACCATAATGCATTGCAAATCACACCACGTTTATCGAAAGGGTACACGAAAGCCATGACACTGCACCGAGTCAACGGTTCCACTTGATTGTGATCGTTTCTGTCAGAGGAACTACAATACTAGTCTAAGATCAGCCAAATTACCAATCCATTCAGTTGGAGCTCAGCTTAATTGCATTAGCCATGTAAGAAGATGGAAAGAAATTTAGCTTGTGTTGTAATGTGATTAGAGTGACACTTTAAAGCAAATATTTGGTGTCAAAATAATGGATGCTCCCACCAGGATTTTTGCAGCCAATACCGACTACCAATTTCTTGTCATCATGATTGACCGATACCGACCATTCAAGATTTATAGAAGTGATATGCAAGTTGACTGTCACTGTTAACCCCTTGGCTTACACCATGAAGGCATTTTAAAATATTTCATGTCATTTCAAGTGGCATACTTAAAAGTAATGGCTTATAACTCTACAAAAAAATAATACTAATAAAATTAGGGAAACATCAAGTACATGGTCATATTTCATAGAAAACCTTTAAAGTTTTTAAGAAAATAGATTTTTATCATGTTTGGAGGTTCTTATGTTACAATACTGCTGAGAAAACCCCAGAAAAAGTGATGGAATAAAATATTTATTTTGTTATTATTCATGCTTGGCATGATGATTATTATAAAGTATATGACAGGTCATAAAATCACATTCACAGTTCACAATCATGTCGACGGCATCTGGGCAAATTTTTCTGTTGATATCGCAAGGCAATCAAAATTTATGGCATTTGAAACCATGGTAGCCTTTTTTATCAAAAGTCCAAAAACCTCTCCAAATAAGTGAGTGTTTTACTGAACATAAGAACTACTTGCATGTGTAAATGCCACAAAGGATACAAATATTTATAATTACATTGAATAAGTAACAAGTAATAAGTAAGATCCTGGTTGATGAGTGATGATCTTCAAGTGCGGTTTCAGCTGTGCGCTCCTATTCTATGGCTCATAGTAAATCAAGACCTGTCAATCTGAGTGATCGATCCAATCCAAGAACGCTCCAGCTGTAAAACAGGGTCCAATTTGTCTCTACACACCGTCCCTATCCGCCATACCTGAGATCCCGTTTCCATTGGTTGAACTTTTAAATGACGTTGGAAAACACTGTCATGATTGTGACGCAATCGGATCCCGGAAGTCCTACAGCTTTAGTCAAGCAGCACGTCATGTCAATACGTGAGGATCTTCTCAACATCTACGCATCATGTTATGTTGTGTGTGGACTCGTTTGAAAGTTATTATCGGCCGAGACCGATCTGCGGCCGATCGATTGGAGCATCCCTGGTCAGTGTTTGGCACTGGAAGGTAAAAAAGTATGTGGGTTTGATCCTGATCTCAAACAGTAAAGGGGCACCTGGACCCTGGGGACACCATAAGGACACGTGTCCAGCAAACTTCCAGCACACAGTGTCTGTCTCTCGCTCTAATCTCAGTCTTGATATAGTGTTCTGTCTCTCTCACATTCTCTGTGTTTATGCTAATTCTACATGTGAACACGAGCAAACCGCAAAGCCCCAGGGGGTAAAAATGGGGTTGTCTGATTCCACACCCTCCCTTTTCTCTTCTCTCTCTCTTTCGGTCTCTCTCTCGCCAACCCCCCCACAATAGAGTCTGGGTGTCAGGCAGCTCACAGAAGCCGTTGTCATGGTGACAGGTCCTGTCTGTGTTCCGTCCCTCAGGCATCTCAGATCCAGAGAACGCTGTATTTTTGAGAGGTAGAATGAGAGTCAAAGAGTGATGGAGAGAGAAGAAACCAATATACATAGACATTGGCAAAATGAGTCTACACATTTAGAATATTTTGTAAGGAAAGATGGAGGACGTAAAGGAAAGGGGCAAGACCAGGACACAAGGATAAGGGGAGAAAAGAACCATTGCCTTTTCTTTGACCCGCCATTGTTCATCTGATGAGACACAGAGAGGTCAGGGGTGGCATGGACTGGCCTATCAACAGAACGCCTTCCTAGAGCCAGCAAATAGAATAGGCATCTCACACCCTATTCCTGGCACCCTACGCCCTCCACCTGACCTTTCAGACACCCACCGGTCCACTCCAACCCATCTGACCCAGCATCCTGCCCTATTTCAATGAGAGACTGCACGCAGATCCCCTCTGCATTCGCTCCGTATCATGTAACACGCCTAAAACATGGTGCACCTGGTGCTGGCTAAAATAAGGTCTCCTGTAGGGACCTTGTCAAGAAGGCCATGGGCCTCTCTAAAAAGATGTCAACAAGGTAGAAAACATCAAGTGAAAGCAAGTAAAGCCAATTCAAGATGTAAGACAACGCAAATACTTGATATTGCACTATGTAATGCCGGTTTTTGAAAATTGGCTTCAAAATGCTTTGCTCGAAACTTGCAGACTTTTTTCTCCACGCTACACGTTCTTGAAAAGTGAGATGTTACCACTGGTCGAGCCATCTGGATTCTTGTCCATTGCTCCAGATGACCACAAACCCTCCACATTCAAAGGACTAAAGAGTTGGCACTGCTCTGCAAGTGACATTTAGGAATGCCAACAGTAGTAAACCTGTCATTTAAAAATTAAAAAAATGGCACAAACGATTAATGCATAAGAAGCCTCTTATGCTAAAGAAAAGCTAAGCATCTGGAGGACTTCCCTTCATTTACTCAAGATGTTGTCAACTGCAGCTAAATGCATCCAGAGGTGCAGTTGCATAAAGTCTTGTTTCTTACTTATTACAGCTCTTGACTTCCCCCTTTAGGGCCATCCAGCATGTTAATTGCAAGGCAAACAATCCGAGAGCCCACATTAACCTCCAGAAGTCTCCCATGAGTGGAGGTTAGTTAAGCCCTTTTCAAAAACCTTAACGCCACTGGACAAGTACCAGTTTGAAGCTAATCCCACTGGAGGAGGGACCCCTTCCCTCTAAATTTGCACAGCAGGGGAGAGCTGATGAAAGTACCAGCGATATGAGCCACATCAAAGGAGGTGCGGAGTGAGACAAGTGCTACCACTTTGTTTGACCACTATTCTGTTAGTGACGGTTAGCAAGCTGGATAGATTTGTCAGCGGAACAATATGGCTTCACTCATTACATTGAAATGGTCCTTGTATTCAATTCCCATGGTGCGCTTAGAGTGTTTGCATGGGGTAACGCTATATAACTAGTGTTTTATGGCAGTTGAAACTTTTGAGACAAATTGATATGGTAATATTTTAAATTGGTGACAAGATTCATTATTAAAAGGGTCAGATTAGGAGTTTAGCTAAGGATGTGCAAAAGTACTTTTTTTTTTTTTTTTTTAAATGACCAGTTGAATGGTTGCCGGAACAAATTGTATTGAATAATTAGGTTTTCAGTTGACCTGACCTGAACATGCATTTCTTAGGGATTTGTTCACATAGGACACGTTTTTGTGTTTGAAAACAGCTGGGCAGATTACAAAAAAAAAATGGAAAAGAAAAAAAATGGAAAAGCAAGGTCAAGATGCAAGGTCAAGATTTTAAAAAGTTAAAGATTTCACACTGTATCTTAAAACCAAACACTCAAAAACTATGCGAAGCATGACAAAATGGTCAAAAACATCCATCTCCGTATGAATGGTTGTAGAGCTACAAAACTCTAATCGCTGGCTAATCGATTATCCTATCCCTAATAAAACAATCAAAACTGGATGCTGAATTGCAGCAAAATCAGCACTCATAAATCTGATATAAGAGACAGAGCTATCCAATTTCTGCCAAACTTGGGTAATTTATTGTCATATTTACCAATCTCACAATTTTTTTTTAGATTTTTACCCTTTAACAGCTTTTAGGAACAGGTCTAGGTTGAGCCAAACATTTGACCAAGATACAATGATTCTTGTTGGTAGAGGTCGACCGATAGTGGATTTTACCGATAACGATAGCTAGGTTGGGCCATACTTGCCGATAACCGATTAATGAACCGATAGTTTTTTAAAAATTGATACTGGATAAAAACAAACATAACACTCCAAGTAAAACAGTGCTGAACTTTATTATAAAAATAAAAAAACTGTATTGAACCATGAAAACATGCTAAATGAAATAAATATATAAATGTGAATAAATATTTAAGTCAATAAAAGATATTCATTCAAACTGAAACAAAAAGTAATACTCTAAATAACAAATAAAACCAGTTACAATCAAAATGTAACTATTTAACTGTTATTTTCAAGCCAACTTAATTAATAAAAAAGTAACAAAATTTGTATTAAAGTGAAGATGAAAAAAATAATAACCGAAATCGAATGCTTTTCTGATCTGTCGGCTGTATGAACATATCAGTTTGCTTACGTCTCTAGCTTTAAATATGCAACTTCTCTGCATATTTAATGCATAAAAGTGACCAGCTGGATATGAACTAATGCAAATAGAGGTAACAATTGTGACATTAAACATTCGGGTCGGACTTACGTTTATGTTTGTCAGTGTTTTAACGCTTGAGGTACTACTAATGTTAGCGTCCTCTCAGCCTCGAAGGCAAACACACATACTGTTGTGCTGTTCTTTCTCTACTAATGCAGCATTTAGTCAACAAATTAATCACTTTATAATGATATGACAAAATGTACTGTATACATACATTTGAGCTGTCGGTGCTTTAAACGCGCATCTGATGTCAGCGCTCTCCACGCAGCATGTGCTCTCAGTGCAGCACGCAGAATCACGTGTCGAAATAAACAACACGAGGCACGAGTTTTTATTACACCTCTAGAGGCCGCTCTTGTACTGCATCATGCCAGCAGACCCTTCTCAGCTCTTACACTGTGTAATGAATGACAGCGCGCGCTTCTCAGCCGCTCCAGCAAATGGACGCAACCAGGAAAAACTATCGGTATATATTTTTGCCGATAACGATAGTTCCACCAGTCAACTATCGGTGCCGATTAATCGGCAAAACCGATGAATCGGTCGACCTCTACTTGTTGGTACTCCGGGAATGCACAGCCACAGATGCAATATGCCTAGACAGATGGAAACAAATTAGTAACAAAACAGTATTAGCATCCCTTGCTTGCTCACCAACAGTCTACGGTCAACCCCCACCCCTACCATCCGCATCTGGTATAGATCTGGGTTTGGTCTGACACAGGCTCCTAGACCAACTATGTTCATTTCCACACTCTTCGGACCCCTTGTCCCCCACCCCCCAGGCCACATAAGCTTGCAGGAAAGTGCAAAAAAAAAATCCTTCTGTAGGTCGGCCAGATTAAACTGCCACTGTAATCCGCTTGGCTTTCACCTCCTTGTCCTCAAACGAGAGATGAAGAGAGAGAGGAAGCAGGGAAGAAAAGGATTGCAAGGTAAAAAACAAGGTCAAAGAGAGCATTAGGAAAACAAAGACCACAACTAAAGCAAAAAATGAAGAACATGGAGATAAGAAAAAAAACAAACAAAAAAAAAAACATAAAAAGCTAATGAGAATATTACAGAAGGGAATGAGGAAAACCAAGCAAATAAGATACCTAGGAATCATTTTTGAAGGAAGGAAGGTATACTCAACATCACTACAGCCTTCAAGAGGTACATCACCTCAACTGACCAAAACTATCAACCAAGGGGCTATAAACAACTCAAACACACAGTAAAGATATCATGGGTGAGGACCGGCGTGGGTGTTTGGAAGTGTGTTTATGTGTGACTTGAGAAATACAGTGTGGAGAAACCACACTCACAGTCAGGTACTTGCACACACAAAAAAAGTTGGAGAATCCTGCAGGAAGTGGGAGGACATCCAGTGAGAGAAGGCGGTGATATACGACAGGAGCACTTCAAACAGCGAGAGCGGTGATGGACAACTCCTAAGACCAATAAAACCCAGCAGGGGAGGAGGGTGCGAGGGAGCAGGGCAATGGGAAGAGGAAGTAACTTTATCTTTCAGACAAAACAGGAGGGGGAAGAACAAGAGTAGTAGATTGAAGGACCACTTCCTAAAGATGTTAACAGCTTTTCTATTTCCAAAGAAAACACATCGGACACCATTGTAGCTCAGTGCTGAAAACCAGCAGCTTTAGAGGTGTAAGCTTGACCTAAAGAGAGTAATTTGGGGGTCCTAGGATCAATAGAAAAACACAATCTCCAACTGACAATTTCCAGATCATGAAACAAATGAAGCACACAGTCATCTGAAAAAAAAATGCTGTCCATCATTGCGGAAGTTAAGGAAATCCATGAAGTGCTTTCCTTTTCAGCTTGTCCGCTAGCATTCTTTCAGGAAAAATGACTAAATGATATTGTCCTCTGTCAAGCTAATCTTTTCTACCCATTCTACGCAAACTCAGACAGTTTCTGCTTCACTAGTACTGAAGTTTAGTCAAACAAGGGCTTACAAACCATATGATAATAGGCAGAACAATTGGACCCTGCAGTAGTGTTTGAGGGAATCAGTGAATTAATGATTTTTTTACTTGCTTATTAAAACTTGCCATCAAATATTATTAAAAATTTTCTAACATTTCATACATATTTAAACATTTTAATTTAAAATACTAAACTCATAAGATTATTCATGCAACTGTAATTGTAGTGTAAAGGCATCTAAAATAATAATAGTATAACGATTGGGGATGTCATGAGACCCGATACTTCGGTATCAGCCAATACACCAAGCCGAGGACCAATTTCAGCCGACGGTGCGAAACAAACTGAGAAAACTTAGTCGGCCGACGCACAAACTAAGTTTTCTGAACTAGGCTGACTAAGTTTTCTCAGTGTGTTCCGCACCGTCAGCTGAAATTGGTCCTCGGCGGCTTTTTTACGGCCGATCCGACATGTTGAATCGCTGTCGATGAAAGCGGGAACTCTGATTGGCTGTTCAGCTTATTGAACGAGTCAGTGCAGGAGAATAACAAAACAGCGAGCAAAGAAGTCAAAACGGTACAGACAGAAGGCTGTTCTTATGTTACGTCATCTTACTCGAGTGTTCCTTGGCGAATATTTCAATATTAACATGAGCGGAGTGGAATAAAGAAAGTGTTTAGCAGGTGATATTCAAAACGGTAAGCACGCACTGCTTTGTTTACGGTTTGTGTATCTGCAGTGTCGGTTACCCTTTTTGAATGACGAACACGAATATATCTGCAGAAATAGACAGTAGTCTCATTTACACGCATTCTAGCTGACAGTCGTCTTTCATCAGCGCTAGTTCGTCGGCTTGGTGTGCTCCAGGCTTAATGGTACTTGTTTTTCTACTGTACCGCAAGTACCAATGGTACCGAACATGTATGCGCAACAGCATGTAGGTTGAACCCAAACATATTATCATAGCAAATCTTAAAACTTTAAAACTTTCTGTGAGATGTAATTTCACAAACCGTGTGATTCAGCTGTAGCGAGTCTTCATCTCTCTCTCGCTCTCTCTCTCTCTCAAAATGCGCAATTGGCTTCAAAGACTTGTGCAAATCATTTTAGATCATGCCAATTCATAAATTCAAGCGAACTAAAGTACTCGTGCGCTCTCTGAGAGACAGTCTTCAGTCAGTGTGCGCTCAACCAAAGTGCACACCTCTCGCGAATGTCCGATTTCCCGGCTTATTACACATAAACATTCAAATACGCACACAAAGTTTTGGCAAAATGCCCATCGGGGCGACAGTGGCTCAGTGGTTCATGTAGATTGTCTACAAACCGGAAGGTTGGTGGTTCAATCCCCGGTTCCACCTGACCAAGTGTCGAGGTGTCCTTGAGCAAGACACCTAACCCCAGCTGCTCCCGACGAGCTGGATCGCCTTGCATGGCTGACACCGCCGTCGGTGTATGAATGAGTGAGTGAATGGGTGAATGTGAGGCAATATTGTAAAGCGCTTTGGTGGCCATTGGGTCTGTGAAAGCGCTATATAAATGCAGTCCATTTACCATTTACCATTTACCATCTTGCCGAATATTTGCGTCGGTTATGTGAATGTGAACAGCAAGTGTAACAGCATATTGTCTCCATCCATTAGGTTTTAGTGACAGCAGCCTAAAAACCTGCTACTGTCTACTATTGGCTGACTTTATTATTAATGATAATCAAACAACAAACGGAAACAACAAACAACAATCTATATTTACTGCTATCAGTACAGACCATTACATTTTTGGTATCGTGACATCCCTAATGACAACAGTAATAATAAATGGTCATTTCTGTCAGTAATGCAAAACATTGATTTTGCTCGTTTACCAATTCCAGCATAATGCCAACAAAGGACATATTTATTTAAAAATGCAAGTCATTTAAGGTTCGCTTGAGTGCCTGCCCACCAAAATGTCTGTGCACAGCTCTGGATGTCCTAATGTCTTGCGTTGTCGTTCTGAGATCCCAGCTAATAGAAAATAGTGAATTGATACGAATTATTAACTGGAAAACCAGTAGAGTAGCATGCATCCGTCAAGAATGATGAATGTGAATGCCTCATAATCTCGGACACTTCATGTCCGTGCTCCTTTCAGCTAGGTGTGTTAACCTTTTCCTTCTGATGAAGCCCATTACAGAGAATAATCGCATGCCAAATGAAGACAAATGATGTGACCGCACTGTGCATGGAGTAGGAAATCCCTGATCACTGAGGCCCCCATTCAACAGCATTGATTAGCTTCCCAACCAAAGTAGCCAGCCAGAGGAACTAAACGCTCCGAATCAATGCTACTTAGCAGATTATTGACCAATCGCTACCTCTCTCTCTGACATTAAAGCAAAATTCAAATTCAAAGGATGCGATGGACAACCAGCAACATGGTTTTCAAACATATAGCTATAACATGCTGGAAACCTGTATTACGTTAATACAGATAATAATTTAATTCAAAATATTGATTGCAGCGCACAAACAAGCTAACGAATTGAAGGCGCTAATACCACAGCTCGACAAAAACATCTAGGTACAGCGTCTGTGTGTTGGGGGTGGGCAAGGGGAGGGTGATTTAACACCCTCCAACGGTCCCAAAGCACTGTAGTATTTTGCATACACTGCACAATGTTACCATGGTGACAAGACCCGATTCTAGGCCCTGACCCACGAGGCACATCCAGCCAGTATGTGTACCCTTGTGCTGATCGAAGCCGTGTCAATTAGAATTTACATTGACTAGTGTCTATGGGAAAATTCCACAACTAGCTCTCTTTAGAAATGGTTATTTTTGTCATATTCATTCATTTTAATTTGTTTTAGCAATTTGTGTGTTTCCATGTACATCAAAACAGAATCAGAATAAAAAAATAAAATAAAAAACGGCGTATTATAAAAATGCGATAAAAGAAAAACATTTTAGACAGAAAATCAGTTTTTTCTCAGGCTTTGACATCTGAATGTAAACAGATACACCTAGAAGACATGGACAAATTATACGCAGGGCTTAAAAAATTTAGTATTTTTATCTGTTTAAGGCATTGTCAGCTTATTAAGCATAAATGGTTTGAGACTGTACATATAAATGCACGCAATGTTTAGAACGGACTTTTGAGCGATTTCCAGTTTTTTCCAAGACTAGATAAATGTTTGTTTCGTTGTATACATATCTGAAATTGTATACATTTCTGCCTACGGTATGTAATGTTGAAACTGACAAAGTATGCAACCGCCAGTGTGTATTTGTGCAGGAACCTGTGATAGAGGGGGCGCGGGGGGAGATGTTAGGGTGGAGAGAAAGAGAGATTTTGGTTCAGCTGAACCTCATTAATTCAGAAATGGAAATCATTTCTGCATGGAGCACCGGAGAAACGAGAGATGGAACGAGAGAAAGCAATAGAGAAGGAAAAGTCTGAGAGAACAAACAAAAAAATAGAGAGCGGAGGGACATCGGGGAAAGTCGATATCTTTCTCTTTTTCTCTTATCAAGAGT
Source organism: Phoxinus phoxinus (assembly GCF_949152265.1). Classification (NCBI taxonomy): domain Eukaryota; kingdom Metazoa; phylum Chordata; class Actinopteri; order Cypriniformes; family Leuciscidae; genus Phoxinus; species Phoxinus phoxinus. The sequence goes on along the minus strand of NC_136895.1, from coordinate 14,908,323 downwards.
GTCAACCCTCACAGTTTGCCAAAATATCTGATATAAGAGCTTATTTTTTTTCTGCATGTTTTTTTAAATTAATATTAGGGGTGGGTGGTGTGTCCAAAATCTTCTCTCAAGGTGTGACATTGTATTTCAGTTACCGTTCATATACAGTCATTCCATCCAGTCCTAATAAATATTAAAATTGTTATCCATGCATATTAATTCAATGATATATTCGTGGGACAATAACAACAGATTAGACACATATATTCTACTGCTTTTGCAATATCACATGGGTCATTATGATATATCAGATCTGTCATGCACACCACAGCATGTTTTTAAAACCATTATAACATCATAAACTGTGAACAGCAACAGATGTCAAAACTATTCATTTGCATCGCAGCCAAGCCAAGAAATAATTATAAACCGGAGTCGTTTCAGTCAACCATAATAATGCCACAGCCAAATAATTACATTTGTGAAGTAAAAGCCACAACAGGAAACATAGTATTAATATCAGAATTACATTAATGTTTTGACGCCGAGCCTAGCACATATCGTTGGTGAAAAATCAGATTTGGCAGTCACACGCTCAAATTAATTAGTGCAATTAAACACAATTTGCGGCAGTGTCAAACCCTTTATTTTGGGTGGGCATTTACGACGCATTGGGACGTTTATTACCAACAAATATTAACTTTGCAGAATGCACTAATAACCTTTCGTGATAAATCAGCGAACAAATTAAAGAGACAAGGAGCTGAAAGTGTGCCACAACAGGAAAAATAAACTAGTTTGGATGATATGTAGCTTCTGCCTAACCATATTTTCTATGTAAACACTAAAGCTGTACAGGTGAAAAACATTCAATATGTGACCCTGGACCACAAAACCAGTCACATGGGTACATTTTATGAAATTGAGATTTTCTACATCACATGAAAGCTGAACAATTAAGCTTTCCATTGAAGTAAGGTTTGTTAGGATAGGACAATATTTGGCCGAGATACCACTATACGAAAATCTGGAATCTGAGGATATAACAAAATCAAAAATAGAGGAAAATCGCCTTTAAAGTTGTCTATATATGTTCGCGATTGTGCTGCATTCACTCACAAAAATAAATGTTTTATACATTTTCGGTAGGAAATTTACAAAATATCTTCATGGATCATGATCTTTAAAATCCTAATGATTTTTGGCATAAAAGAAAAATCGATAATTTTGACCCATACAATGTATGGTTGGCTATTGCCAAAAATATACCCGTGCGACATGTGACTGGTTTTGTGATCCAGGGTCACATATGTGGAATGAATTCATATATTCTAAAATATGTTAATCGGAGCTGAGAGTATTACATTCTTGATAGTTGAAAACATTACCAGATAAATTAAAACCAAGCATTAACCAAGCATTAAATATCCAAGCAGCATAAGACATGTACAACTTGTTGAATGACGGGCAAGCAAATTCTTGGAAAATTTGTCGACCTTTCTCTGGAAAAATAAATGTGTGAGAAGCACAATTAATTAAATATATATACTTTTACAATACATTTTTTTTTTAATTATATATTACTATATTATTATTTTTAAATCGTAACTTCGAGATCAAGTAAAAAGAAATTGAAAAAAATGAACATGCTAATAAATAAACAGCAGGAGAGCTATAAATAAGTGAAAAGCCATCTTCCCCAGAGGTTGATCTGTCCTGAGCCGTTTGGTGACTTTCCCGCCCTCCCCTCTCTCGGCTCTTGTAATATGGGGCAGCCTCTAATCTGACCGTGCATCCCTTGGATTACAAACCCACCGACAACACCACTATCACAGCCTTCGCAGCCCCCCCCCCAAAATCAGGTCAACAGCCCCTCCCCCAGCCTCTTCATCACCCTCCTCTTCCTCTTCCCTCATGAAAAACATGACAAACTGTCTGAGCGTCCCATGTCAGACGTAGTGCAAATTTGTTGTTTATTTAAGCCAATGTTATCGGTCTCCTTACAAGTGTTAATATAGCACTGATTGTCTCTCTTATTGGGTGGACAGGCATGCTCAATGTTTTTAAAAAACAGCGAATACAATTCAGATTGGATTGTCCTCAAATGGATATTAACCGAGCAAATGTATCACTGCTACAGACTGTGGGAAAACCAATGCAGCATGTTTGGTAAACAACTCAAGGTCAGATTTTAGGGGCAAGGTGTGATTTAACATTTCAGACAGCAGCAGTTCAAGATTTCTGATTGGCAGCCGAAGAGCCGGTGACCTTTGTTTGACCCGTAGCCTTTATAAACTGCAGCAGTTATTAAACCCTCGATCTTGCGCGGAGAGTCTGACAAAGCAGGTAGCAGAGAAATGAGACCAAAAAAAGAAAAGGAGTGAGAAGATGAGAGACACACACGAGACAAAATATCAAACACAAAGCAGCATAAACGGTTTTATAAGAGCCACATATACTCACAAAACTAAGATCCATGCAAGGTTTTCTGTCTAGAACAATATGCTAATAAGCATAATGCATAAGGTTAAACTAACAATTCAGCAATCAAACCTGAATGAAAGTAAAGATAAAGAGGACATACTGAGTGTTTAAAAAAAAAACACACACACACACAGTCTGACACAGAGGAGAGCGTAATATCTCAACAATGCAGCTGGGGCTCGAATATGCAAACACACACACACACACTGGCGAAAACAGAAAGCTTTAGCACACCTGATCAGCTCAGAGACAGATGCATCTTTAGCTCAGAGCCACCACAGCTGGTCTCTCATAGGGGTAAAGGTCTATTTTTTAGATTCTGAGTTTAGATCAATCATAAAATAAACAGAACTGATTGATTACAATAGTCATACATGGTATTAACATTGTACTCACAAAAACTTCAATGAATACCATGGCACGTCAAAAATGTGCCCAAATATCCATAGTAGTGCCATGGTCATTATTTTGTTAGTGGAACAAGAAAACAAAAAAGCATACAAAAAAAGAAAAAGATACCAAGCTACATTTTTAGTAACAGATAGTAATACCATGACATTTGGATATAGGTCTCCAAAGTACTTAAAAAAGTACCATGGTAATGCCATGATATTGTTTGGAGCAAGCAAGGACTTTGTGAAATGTTGAGACAGTGAAAGCATGTGGCAATTTAAGACATGTACAGAACCATCCCAGTTAAGCCCCGTCATTCTGTCGCTGGGGCAGCGGGGTACAGCTCTGCCAAGGTACGACTGAAGGCAGGTGCGGGCACGGCCTCAGAGGTAATCAGCCGGTCAGTGGGGAGCCATTTTGACTTCTAGTGAAAGCCTCAAGAAGCACAGGGTATAAAAATAATAATTACTCTGCATTACGCTCACTGTCTGAGAATAGACCCATGGCAGCAGTTACAGCAACACAAGACAGAGAAGATATGAGCCGCAGTATCTTTCACCACACTGCCGTAGTATGTGTGTGGAGGTGAAAAGTGGGAAAATAAACACGCAGACAGCATTTATAACTGGAGAGATTCCGTTATTTGATTTGGGTGGAGTGAGTAAATCCAATCTACAGGAACCTAAAGAAGGAGCCGGTTTTGAGGGATTCATGCTAGTTTTGTGGGCTTTTTCCTCACAATCTCTGGAAGCCTGTTGAAACTCGTACCCAAGAACACTCCTGCTTTACAAATGGACGTTTTTTCTTTATTGCGCCAAGCCGCCACTAGAGAGCAAAGTGGAGAATGGTGGCCCGCTATGCCATTCTGTGCCAGATGTGGTAAATGCCAGATGTGGGACCTGCTAACTTAACCTCGCAGCCATCAGCACTACCCATCGCTAGTGCAACAAAGAGGGATGAAATGAAATCGAGAGACTTGGAATAACTGTGGTATCCCTTGATTCACACCCCCTTGCAAGGTTATGAGAAAAACGCACCACTGCGGTCTCTGTGTTGACACTCACAGAAGAACCAGATGGTTTATTCGGACAAAATCCACAGCAGTGCAAACAGGAATCTGAAGCATTGTGCAGAAAGCAAGCAAACACCTCCCGCTTCTGAAATACAGATCAGGACGGAAGGAAGAGTCGGTCAATGGAGAATTACTTCATTTTATTGTTTGCGACTCCTTACTTCAACGTGATAACCTTTAACGTGAAGGCCACTAAGAAAGAATTGGCCAATAATGTTTTCTTAAATATAAAAAGAAAATATGGAGGTTAGAAGACGACAAACCAGAAGTCAATAATGCGGGAGTTCCAAGCATATACATACGCAAAACTTTCTGATCCGATTGAAGCTTTGAAGTCACTGTCTTAATGAGCGAGTAATCAAGTCTTTCATTCAGGAACGAAGCAAGTGGCTGTATTTAGGAATGCTTCATTAAATCATTGACTCTCACGATTCGTTCAAAGCCGCAGATTCATTCACGAATCACCACACTGTGTGTTGCAGTTCTGCTGTGGCTTTCGTTGGAACTTATTTTGCTGCCAAATAGATCCAACAATACTGTTCAATATGTATCACTTAATACTACTCTTTTGTTAGTTGAACTGTTGTATAAAATCAATGTCACATTTAAAAAGTCATGTAGATAATTGGGAAAAATTGCATTCTTACTCGTATAATACATTATCAACATTAAAAACGAACTCACAGAGGGTGTTTCTGTACAGAAGAGAGTTTGAGTGTTATATATCGATCTTCACAGTCTTGTGTCTATAGGCTATGCTAGTAAAATGCTAAAACCCCACTTTTACAAAGGGACATTGTCGAGAACAGCAATAATGTAGCGCAATGCAGCACACTCTGCACGCTACCTATCATATGCACACTGCTTGTGTGGATGCAGTCAAATGCAGTCAGTTAATATGATTGGATGTCGGTTTAAATGTTATTTTAAGGTAGGGTAGAATTAAATGAACGGCAAAACTCAGCACTCCGTCACCTCAGGGGTATGCATACCCCGGTTTGGGAACCAATGCCATAGCGAATAAGCGGTTCAATGAATGGCACTATTGGGCAAAATGCAACAATCGCACACGAATGTCAGAGAGCGCGAAAAGGTGGATTGACAATCTTCAGACTGTAATTTATGCCGGTACTAGTGATAATTTTTATTGATTGTCAGCCAAAACGTGAAACTATGTGATTTATCAATAGTGCTTTCCACTGAATTGATAACCATCTTTTTTTTAAGTAACAGTGACGTAACATTAACCAAAAAGCCAAATTGCACAACAGTGGTGAAGCAGCAACAAAATCTGCGACCTGTGGAGTGTCACCAGTGTTATTCATTTAATGCCTGAAATATATTAAATTTTCTGTGGGAAGAGAATATCTCAGAACCTAATTCTGGGTTGGCCGGCCATCTTCAAAGTAACAGCTGAGTTGAGATGAAAACAGCACTAGGGAGGTAGACTTGCAATTGTGGGAATGAAGACGGAGTTCAGGTCACACCTCCTCCAGACAGATGACATTTAAATTCCATTTATTTTCTTGGCAAACGCCACCTTACCAGAGCAACGTACAAGAAAATGCATGTACTGTACTGCGATGACTGCATCAACACAGAAGAAAAAAGAAAAAAAAACAGTATCAACAAGCCAAGGGACAATAAGAATGCAGTGCTAATGAGACACGTAACCGTGGTATAAGAGGGATAACATACAGGTCACTTCAGAATGATACAAGACACTTGCGCTTGCGCTCAGACATCAGTCAATTTCTAGCAAGACGTGGTAGAAATAAAATAAATAAATAACTCCCGGACACACCTGCCCTCTACATCCAGATGCTCTGAAACGTGAAAAGGGTCAAATCAACTCTTGACGTCTCTTATGGCTAGACAAAACGAACAGCCTGGAGCCACATTTCACACTCACGTTTCAACGCAACATGCTCAGGAGAGTCAAAAGCTTGATTTTGAGGATAGAAAAGGGGTGTCAAAAGATTAAAAAACATTTGAACATATTTGGTGAAACAGCATAACCATAGAAAACATGACCAAGCAAGTCTTGTTAAGAAGCTAGTTGAGAAGCTTGGACACTGCTAGCATGCTAGCATCTAATGCTGGGGGCTTGCATCCAAAATACAACATATGCTTTTCTCCTGGTATTTTTCAGCCGGGAAATCTACAGAGAGGAAGATGAAGGTGAACAACAGCAAATCCTTAGAGTGAAAACCTTTGTGAGTCACTGATCGGTGCTTTAAGGTTTATTCCTGTTTGTCATCTTCCAAAAAGCTGGTAAATCTCATTGAGAGAAAGAAAATGAGAGACAAACATTGAGAGATTTCAAATGAAAAAAATTGCAGAAACGGAACATACAAAAGGAGGGAAAAAAGACAGGTGAACGCTGGGGCAGATGATGCAGTGAGAACAGCTCAGATTGAGAAGAGAAAAGCAGCACGTAGCTCACATTCAAAATCACAGTCACGCATTAGTCATCAGGACCACCTGGAAGCTCATGAAACAAGAAAGACGAAGACAATGACCAATGCTTATTCACGATCCACTTTTGAAACGCTCGGATATTATAAACCACCTGTTCCTCCACTCGTCTTTTCAATGACGCAAAATGCTGCCAAAAGATGCAGCATTGAAAACATGTTCGTCTGTCGCCCTTCCATCCTCTCCAAGTTTGCCACCTCATAAGTGTGTCATTGAGGTACGCTCATGTCTGCCGTGTAGGCATATGTGACGGCTGAAATTGGTGTTAGTTATGTTCCAATTTAAATGCTGTAACAGAGGGTCAAGAAAAGGGCCTCCATAATGTACTGACAATGTTTCTGTCATTACGTGATGGGATGGGGAAAGCCATCTTCCAGAGTGTGACACTTGATGTCATTAGGGATGTCCAACACTATGTATTTTTAAAATGGACTAGTCAGCGGGTTGCCTGAACTACTAATTAGTCCTTAACGGACGACTGCCGCATATAAACTTAATTCAAAAACATAAAATCCAGGCCTGGTCCTCCCTTGTCTTGCACTGTCGTCACTCCTCCTTTTATCCTTCCGGAGCTCCTCTGTAAGACTCGAGACCGGTGTGGCACGCAGGTGACGCTCATTAGGACTAGCGCCACCAGCCGCGCTCTGTTCCCATGCCACTCGTCCCCGCCCTGCTTGCAACATGATCTATTTAAGGAGGCCTTTTGAGTTTTGGGTTCACCTGACCCATTGCTGAGGGAAATTTACATAAGACATGCTTTTGCTAGGAATGCAAAATATATTAGTAACATTATTTATTAGTATCTGTCTATTTTGGAAATATATATTGACTGTTTTTGGATAGTGTCTTTAAATTGTACAGTAGGAAAATTTTACATTTGCCAAAGATTACATTCATCAGTGCTATTAAATTATCATAATTTAAAATAATAACTGTAAGTGAGCATAATATTGAGGCAAAAGTAATATAAATGTAAAAATCTTAAATATAATAACATGCACAATTTAAAAAAAAAAATCTAATGCCAGCAAATACGCATTCAATATCCACCGATATAGATACATTTATGTTAAAACCTACTCAAATAAAAGCTAAGGCTTGTTTTGTGAAGTACTTGAGGTAGAGTTCCTGAAGAACTCCAAATAAACAGCGTAAATGTTGCTTGTGAACATAACTAGACTTTTCGCAGAACCAAGGTTACCATCCAGATGAAACGGATAAAAAAAGGCACTCTCTCATCTGTCACAGTACATGCGCTAACTGTTAGGCCACAGCTTGGACTGTAAAAAGATCCTGAAAATAAGCGATACAATCTTTTAAATCACTCATCAGAACAATATTGTTTTGAAGTCATCAGTTTACAAGCAACTCCACATGCAAAATTACATGACAAATATGCAAATCTTCCTGCTTGTGTAACTAAATACAGAGGTTTAGACAAAGGCTCTGACAGGAAACAGGCTTCTGTGGGAGTTTTAGGAAGTGTGCAGCAAGCAGGTACCTTGCATACCACTAGGGATGGCGAAAACTAAAAAAATTCTTGACCGACCACCGAGCCTCATTAGCCGGTTGAAACCGGTTAACCGATTAGTTTAAAATATGCTACGCTATTTAAAATAACAGCCATTTCGAGTCGCGCCTGCAATTTCGCAACTCTGTCGCATCTTCTCTGCCGCTCTGCCTCCCTCTCACACACACACACACACGGCGCCGCCCTCCCGCTCACACACACACACACACACACACAGCGCCGGCACCGCCCTTCCACTCACGTCACTTTTATAAAATCCCCAACAGCGCGAAACATGAGTCCCGCAAACGCGGCGCCGAGGAGCTTCTATGTAATCGGCGGACAAATGGCTCCTTAGTTTCGAAATGGTTCGGGTACAAGGTGATCGCGTTGAAAATAAAGGCGTTTGTCTAGCGTTAGAAGCTCATTTGAAACATTGCCGCGGCTCATTTCAGAAAATGACAGCTCCGAACCGAAGAGACGCCGCTTTAGTTTGAGGTAGTGCTAACAATAATAAAGAAAGATGATCATCATCACCTTATCTGTTACCACTGAAATGTAGATGTAATGTATTTCCATATTTAGCTCTGTATCACACAAGTTGCAACTTACATCTGTGTCATTCTGTTTGGTGAAATGGTCCCACACACTACTCTTCCTCGCACGCTTCCTCCTGTCGTCTACGCTGGCTCTAACCTAGAGTGTGTTAGCCTGTAGCCTTTACTTTTCCAAAACCTTGTGAGCGCGCAAACCCAAACGCTGTAACCTCGCGCCAAAATGTTTTTATTGGTTTATTAAGTACAAGAAAAATTGAGTGAGAGGGATTTGTTCACTTCACACAAAAAGATATTGGAATATGACGGCTAACTGTAGTAGCGTTTAGTCCACTGTCTATAATAGCCTAATTTAGAGATCACTTTCTTTTTTTTTTTTTTACCGACTACCAACAACTTTAATCGGTTAACGTTGATACGGTCAACCATCGGTCAAACGGTCATCGGTTAACATCCCTACATACCACTATGCCCTGCTTTCTCTTTTACTTTGTTTCTATTAAGTAAAAGACCATCATATTGGACTAAATTATGATTTCAGATCTATAACTGGGAGTAGCAATCAATAGCTTGTCTATACGTACACTGAAGTACTTCCAGATGACCCTGCCTGTTTAAAAAGGGGGGAGGGGGTTGGATGGTAAAAATGTGGTATTGAGAGTTTCTTGGTGGCACTAGGGTTAGGGCCTGGTTTTGGGGAACTGGCTTTCCGCTTCTGGGAGCTCAGCCAGTGTCACAATCCTATAGCAATCCTCGGATTAGTTATGAACCAGATTCCACAGATCTCAAGATTTGCATGTTATATCCCATTATCTTTCCGCCCAACTGGAGGACTCACTCGCACAACCTCCATCACTGGCCACAGAGAGGGTGGACAAAAAAAAGGAAGACTCTCAGCCTCCCCAAATTGCACCACCAGAAAGTTTACAAACAAAATAAAGGTTTAATTTTATGACTACAAAAACCTAGTCACTTCTGAAACTCTGACTTGGACAAGCCAATATAACTGCAGCGCTGACAGTGTGGAGGATTTGACTCATGGGAACCTGTTTGTTTTTCTGCCCCTGATCCACTGACACGCTAGGGAATGGGCACTGTTATCAGCCTTGCCTGAGATAGCAGGCTTGATGGGGCGGCCGGTCCATAGGGATCCCAGAGCTGAAGTTAATCAGACGGAGACAGGTCTGGAGCAACCCATGGGACTGACGCCGCCGCATCCTCCTCGTCCTCGATCTCCACCACTCCCATCACCACCAAAACTCGTCACGACCTCAACCGTAAGACTCTTCACACAACATTAGCCTGGTGTCTACAAAAGTCTCAAAAATAGACCGAAAATAGCCTCAGGTCTTCTAAGAAGCGGCCAGCCAGTGGCTCGAGAGTTGACAGCCAAGGGAAATCGCTCAGGAAGATCAACGGTGCTGAGTAACCCTTGAGAAAAGAACTTGATGTGTTCACTTCATCCTAGCCCAATTAATAAAAACTCCAAACCTAAAATTGGTCTGCTGGACGCAACATTCTGAAGCCAAATGGAGATTAATAGCCTGATGAAAAGATTCGGGTTAACATTTGAAACGGGACAACACAGGCCGGATACGCTCTGACCTCCTGAACTTTGCCGAGGGTTAAAGGTCAGGGGAAACCGGTCATTAATCCTCAGACTAGGACTCGGGGGCGGGACATCTGAGCTTCGAATCTCGAGTCCCCGAGGTCCAGTAGCAAAGCTTGGAGACTGAGCCAGAGTTTACTTAGAAAAGGCCACCGAGCATTTCAAACAGTCAATCTGAGCAGACAGCCTGTTTCACAATAGCCACATCAAGTTCGAGCACGGGTGGTCAGTCGTGCGGAGGAGGGGGTCATCAGAACACTCATTTCGACAATCCCAGGTGTCCATTGGGTGTTAGAAATGATTAGGCGTATAGATTAATTGAACACACGTCAGACTTAATTAAGCATGGCGTTTAATTAACCATGTAATTAATCTTATAGAGGCCGTACACACACGTACATATTCCAATTGGTTGAAACTTCAGCAGGCAGATGACACGGACTTGTAACTGTTCTCTGGTAGTAAGTCCAGCAAATTAAATGTCTGAAGCAAGAATAGACGCATAATCCCTTTTGTGACTCAAGGCCCGAGATTTGGCCCAGGTGAAACTCTGGTGCTAGCAGTTAGCAGTAAATCATACTTACTTTCATATAATCTTTGACATATTATCCTCCTCTGGAGTGTATTCACAAGGTTTTAAAACTGCTAATGTGGCGGGTAAAAGATATTTGCACAATTTATATTTGATGCTAAATTTCTGCCAAAGAAAACATGCAGAGTGGGAAAGAGGTCCCTGTATACTCGGCAAGATACAGGCGCTAACACTTCAAGGGTTGAGCAAGGGTCAGTGTTTGTGGTCACATTAACATAGTCATTTGCAGTTGGAAAACTGCATCAACAAAGAACTACCCTTTTTGGTGGAGCTGAGGGGTTGTCCACACATGCTACTCCAGTTCTCCATTACTAACTTAAAGGTCTTCTACAGATCAAGGGGTCAAAAGGGTCAGTCTGCAGACCTTCAAGAGTGACCCATGACAGCCCAGCCAACTCCAAATCCCACAGCTTTAAAGGGAAAGTTTACCCTTTAATAAATTACCCGAAAATAAAACTCTATCCCTCGCCTTCTTGTTGTTCCAAACCTGTATGACTTACTTTCTTCTGCAGAACATAAAAGAAAAAAGTTTGACATAGTGGTCCAAACTAAATTGGACCCCACTGACTTTCAGTGTATTGACTGAAAAGACATTCAGGTTTGGAACGACAAGCCGTAAATGAGGACTGAATTTTTATTTTGGGGGTCAACCATTCCTTTAAGCATCTGGGTTACTGTGCCAGAACTTAATTAGAACCGGACAAAGGTGTATCCTAGTACACCGACAATGAAGCTACCACACGTATACCGTATGCTAATATTTGTATATATTACAACATTTTCTGTGATCGAATATTTCCACAAAAAAAAGTCAGCATTTAAGTCATCCATTAAAAAGTCATAACCTGTGTGGCCATATTTTTAGCACATATGTTGTAAGGGCAAATAGAAATAGAGAAATAACAAATGTAATAACGATCCAAAGACACTGCTAACTGTAAACAAGCGGTAAACTTCAGGTTTATCCCAACTCCACGGTAGATAAAAAAGGAACTCACATAGTCGTGGAAAGCCTTGGCCTCGCTGGAATGTTCACATGTCTCCCGTCGATCTGGAGCTGCGCAGTACAGATCCCAGAATACACTGCAAAATAAGGCAGAATAAACAAAGCTGAGTATCAAATACATGGGTGAACTTCACAGAACGAAACAGCTGCCGAACTAAACACCAACAGGCTGTGGTACACTTTACAACATCAAGGCCATGTGAAAATGGTACTGAATGGCATGGTTTGTTTTAGGCCACATTGTTCTAATTTTTCCAATAATCCTAATCGTTACCAAAAACTAGTTTTTGCCAAAATGCCTGAGCTCAACTGTGATGCATCTGACCTACTCACAAATATAAACACCACATTGCAGTTGTCATTTACAAACCTTAAGGGTTTATTTTAACATGCAAAGCAATTTAATTCAGTTCCTTTTCACCATTATGAGCTTTTTAAAAGCACTGCAGGGCCAGACTGGGACACAATTTCAGGCTGGGAAATCAAACACTCATCCAGGCCATCCCATACACCCACAACAAATTTTGAAACCACAGACAACTCTATTTTCTGTATGGCCATCATATAAAAAAGGTCTAAATGCTTATGCTGGGGCCATGCAAAATAAAGGTTCCCTCTTGAACTGCACCTACACTTCCCCCTTTCCTTTTTTAAAATTTTCCCCAATACCTCTCCCTTGTGTGTGTACTTTTTTTGTGTGCTATTTTTATTGTACCTGTCACCTCTTCACCAGTCCAGCAGGTCTACTGTTATGAGTAGAACCTTGTTGCAAAAAACACCATTGTAATTTGTTTGCACTTGTATGTTTTTAGAAACATCTTAATACTGAACATGTTATTTCATTATTACGATGACTAATATATAATAATGACTTGAGATGCACCGATTGCAATTTTCTTGGCAGATTTTTCTGTAAGTGTGAACTGCCGATACCGATTTTCTTTAAAAAAAACTATAATTGACAGCATATACAAACAAAAATCTACTTTTCTTCAAATGCAAAATGTTATTTTCATTAAAAAAAAGTAAAAAGACAGTAATAAAATGAGAACAAATTTCAAACAACAGCACAAATAAATGGAATAGAATAAAGAGATATATTAAATAAAATGGCTTTACCATTACAGTATATTCAGGTAAGAAATACCTATAAGAAGTGAGAGTGAGTGAGCGAGTGAGTGAGCGACTGAGCGAGCAACTGAGCGAGCGATTGAGCGAGCAACTGAGCGAGTGACAGTGTGAGTGACAGTGACTGAGTGACAGTGAGTGAGTGTGAGAGTGAGTGAGTGAGTGAGTGAGTGAGTGAGTGAGTGAGTGAGTGAGTGAGTGAGTGAGTGAGTGAGTGAGTGAGTGAGTGAGTGAGTGAGTGAGTGAGTGAGTGAGTGAGTGAGTGAGTGAGTGAGTGAGTGAGTGAGTGAGACTGAGGGAGTGAGTGAGACTGAGGGAGTGAGTGACTGAGTGAGTGAGTGTGAGTGAGTGAGTGAGTGTGAGTGAGTGAGTGAGTGAGTGAGTGAGTGAGTGAGTGAGTGAGTGAGTGAGTGAGTGACTGAGTGACTGAGTGACTGAGTGTGAGAGTGAGTGAGTGAGTGAGTGAGTGAGTGAGTGAGTGAGTGAGTGAGTGAGTGAGACTGACTGAGTGACTGAGTGAGTGACTGAGTGAGTGAGTGAGAGAGTGAGTGATAGTGACTGAGTGAGTGAGTGAGTGAGTGAGTGAGTGAGTGAGTGAGTGAGTGAGTGAGTGAGTGAGTGAGTGAGTGAGTGAGTGAGCGACTGAGTGAGCGACTGAGTGAGCGACTGAGTGAGTGAGCAACTGAGTGAGTGAGCAACTGAGTGAGTGACTGAGTGACAGGAGGCGGGAGTGTGTCACTTCGCCATCGGAGAGAAGAGAGCGAGAACGAGCAGCTGACGTTATTGCCAACAAAACAGTCACCGGTCTGGGCCGATCATGAGGAAACAATAGTAACTGGGTGCTACTGCTAACATTTGCTAGCAGTTTAATACTTCGCTAAGTTAACGAAGACAAAAACGCAGCCTATTTACAGATGAAACTACGCTGGACTTGAAGCCCTGAAAAGGTCAGTAATTTTGCCGGAGACCTTCTCTGCTCCACCAGACTGATTGTCTCCATCGAAGTTCCTCACATCGATTGATCTGTTCAAAACTGTTTTGATTGGAGCAGACGTTAAGCGAATCCTTGCCAGTCAAGATTTTTGTTTTAGAAACGTGTGAAACGGTTTCAAATCAGGCACCGGCTCCAGTACACGGTCTGTGTAAAAAGGCAGATCCGAGGAATAACAGAAAACTGATTTCCTTCAGTATCACACACAGTAGAACTTGACAGCTTCTATCAAAGCTGGGTCACTGCAATCATAACCCCCTGGATAGCTTCCCACTTTATGAGGTGCGACCTGCAAGTGGCTAATCAATTAGGCTTGATATTTGTTAATTAAGGAAATACAGTCCTTAAGGGCTGCTAGGGGGAGCAGGTTGCACTCCAAATGGTCCCTTAATTACTTCATTGAAAATAAGTACCTGTTAAACAGGTCGGCATTAAACCGCTCTCACTCTTTAGATATTGATTTAATGGACGCTTCATAAAAGCTGCTGAAGCAGGGCTTAAGAAAACGAACGCAAGTTGTTCCATCTTCCGAGGCAGCACTTTTTACCGCTGAGCATTATTTCTGCTGATGTAACAAAATTAGACTTCTGTTCTGAATGTGGGGAAAAAAGCTTACGTTTGATGTGACAGATTGCAAAAAGGACAAAATAGGCCGCTTACGGCACAGCGACAGGTCAATGGGGCTAATCAGTTTCCACCCATTTCATATATCTTGCCGTGGAGTGGAAACCATTTGACGGATTTGTGTTCGTGACCATAGCGCAAAGGATCGCTTATGACAGCTTTCATAAATCACTCACTGTTTATGGGTGGAATAAGAGAGCAAGGTTAAACAACGTTCAGCTCATCAGACTACAAAAGTAGAGGAACTGCAGTAAAAATTGTTTAGATTCATATGTAGATTGAACGTAGGCTTCTTAAAAGGAATAGGTCAGCCAAAAACTGAAATTGTCGTTCCAAAGTCATATAACTTTTGTCTACCATGGAGCACAAAAATGTACATTTTCTCCCTTTTCCATGAAATTACAATGAATGGGGACTAAATAAAGGTATGAATGAAGGTTGTTCATAGGATAGATTTGTGAAGACGAAATCCCAAATGAATCATTAAGAACATTTGAGAATGAGATGAAGTGATTCAATGAAAAGATTAAAGTCAAAAGAACAATTCATTCAAGAAATCAGAGTTCTCTCGTGACCTCATGTGATGCATCAAATACAGCTAAGGCAGATGTCAGGATTTTCGTTGAGTAAATTTCAGTCTGATCCTCACACAAAGCCTTCATACAGCTTTAAAAAAAAACAGTATAGCATTCTGTGGACCACGTTTATGTTGCTTTTTGTCATTTTTGAGCTTGATAGCCCCATCTCTCTTTCACTGTGGGATATTCTTCAAAAATTACACAGTCATACTACTCCTTTTTGAAAAAACGGAGGAAAAAGCTGACACAAAAAGACAAAAAAACGACATGATGCCATACAAGATCCATAGATAAGCGAGTAAATGAGTGCTCAGTAGGAGGCACTATACATTAACACCTCACATCCTATAGAAGCCATAAACCAGGAAACAAATAAAACAGGTGAAAGGAAGGGAAAAGAAAAAGCAAGAAAGGCACTTTGACAGGGGAACGTCATGCCTGTTCTGTGCCCTTCAGTCAGTTCACAATAAAGCCGGGCGGCATTATCATATCTATCAGCCGCCGTTAAAGAGATTGCAGCTTTGTCGGAAAGCTGCTGGAGGGAGACAGCAGGACCATCTCAAATCCAATCAGGGTGCAGGGGAAATGAAATAAGACGCCAGTTACACTTTGTTACTGAAAAGCGTTTTCTAAAAAAAGTATGTTCGATTACCTTGATTTCAGCTAGACGACTTGCTCAATGCTTGTGTACTTTGCATTAACACACAGGAAATGTTGGAAAGTTTGTCTTTAAATAGCTGGTGCGATGACACGCATGACATACCTGAGTGGCTTTTAAGACATGAGGAAGTGTGACAGATCTAAATGTTAGTGTGCCATTACAGGTGTGAAATTATCCATAATCTTATGTGAAAAATAATACTATATCTGAAACAAACAAAGAATGTATTTATATATAAAATAAATAAATAAAACAAATACAAAACAATAAAATCTAGAGGAATTTTCTAAATTATATCATCATTATACTATACCAACTATAAAAAGGGGGGATGGGATGGGGAAATGACCCAAAACGAAGGATTCAAACTTGCCCGCATATAAGTGCCACAATGCAACAGGTCTGTACATGTAGATTTCCCGCCATACCATCTCTCCAAGATTTTGTTCCTTTAGATAATATAAAACAAAATACACATCAAAATCTCTCTCTCTCTCCAAAAATTTTTTCCATGTACTTCCAATACTTCAGTGTGATATTCAGCAAGAAACTAAAAAGTAGGAAGAAGTGATTAGATGACGTGGGAGTTTACATATCAAACTACAGAGAGACCGATTGAGAGTAAAAAATAAAAAGCCTAAATAGCTATTCAACTTACTAGCTATTTTACTTATTTCTTGGAATAACATACACTGAATAATTATTCGCTATTTATTTTAATAAATATTCACCAGAAACATGAATACATTCAGGGTCAGTTTTGATTTTGTCTCGACTTTAGTTTAAACACATGCTGCTATCCATCAGATGTAGTACATAGAAATGTTCTTCGCATCAATCCGATATTGTACAACATGACCTGACCTAAGAGTTTATCAGTATAACATAAGTAAATCAGCTGCCTTTTTAGTCTTTTTATGTCAGAGAAGAAAATAGTTTAAAAATAAAATGTGTTCTACATGCTTTAATGTCAACTCTAGGGCATACACAACCACAACACCCTTTCTGTCTGTTTTTTTCCTGTTTTACACGGTTGCGTTTAAATGAAAGTGTATTGAAGACTGCTCTGTGGCTTTTCAGTCATCTCGACCATTCACAAAGGAGGATGTCAGCCATAGGCCATCTGAAAGTAAATCCATGTAACAATTCTATGGCTCGACTTTCTCCTTTCTTACCAGAAATCGATTAAACAAATCTCTGCACAAGATTAATCACAAACGGTCAACCTTTTTTTGCAATCCACACCTGCACCCCAACTAAAACCACCACCCCCAACCCCTTGCTCGCGTTACAACAGATGTGGATGACTGCCCCTCTCACCAAACTTTGCCTCCACCCCCTTCTGCCCCACCCCAGAGCCTGGTGCTACCATTCAAACCCCCTTACAACAGGAAACTGTCTTAGACAGAAGGGAAGAAAATGCAAAAGGGGGTAGCGGAGAAGGAGATTTGGCTGTTTAACACAAAGAAGACTGGAATGCAAGGAGTTAATCCGTTTGAGGGTTCTTCCGCAAACAAAGGACAGGCCTCCAGACAAAGGTTGGTGGGGGTACGCACAGGGGGGAGGGGTTGGCTTTCCCTTACCATCTGGCCCTTTTGTTTGGGGGAGGGGGGTTGGTGAAGAGGGCGGTACTCCATGGCCCCTCTGAGTCCCTAAAACCCGACACGACCCCCCTCCTCTGGTGCTATAGCTCCAGACAGACGCCCCCTCCAATAGTGTCAACAGCATACAGGGACCCTCCAAAACCTACTAGACTCCCAATAATCTCACAGAGGGGAGCCAGTAATCCAAGATGGAGAATAAGTTGAGTGTGATAAATGAACACACTGCTCTGTGTGAACCTGATCTCCACTCACTGATCTTATTTTTGAGTAAGCTTAGAACATAACGCGAATTCCAGACCAACATAAGAGTCTCCAATGGACCCAAGTTAAGATGGATGCCATATTTAATTTGGTTCCAGTAAAATAAGGCTGTTATGGATAGATGTACATACTGTTCAATAGGTTCTACTGTTGCGTACCTTGGGCTCGATAGTTCGTCAGACGAAACATTGAAAATGAGTCTTTCCGAAAAATTACCAGAGGACATTAAACCTATAGGAAACAATGGTTCCCTGTTGAAAATACCATCTCAGATCAACATGAATTTTCAATCTAATTCTAACTGGTGTATAGCAGCTTCTTGCTAACTAGCTAGTCCACTAGCTTAGGCATGTTTTTCACTAGCAAACGCAAGCTGGTTAAGCAAGCTAAGAAGCCTTGTAGGCACAATGCTGGTCTCTTCAACAGGGTTCTGGATACAAGACCTTATTGAATGGACTGTACATTTAGCCCTCACAGCCTCGTTTTAATTTGTGTAATAAATTCAAATGAAATATGGCCTCTACCCTGGCTAAGGTTCACGGAGTGGAAGCCAACAAAGAGGAATACAAGAACACATCTTTAAATCAGCCAACAGTCATCCTCTGTTGAGATCTTCAAATCCATCCACAGCAATCCCTCACAGACAACCCTCTACGCACACCTAGGCAATAGAATTGCCATTGGCTAGTAAATTATTTTGATTACTCACCAGACTAATATACCATTTTTTATATTTTTTTTAATTATCTGAACGTACACTCTTAACATCAGTCAATCAAGCATTATATTACGATATTATGATAATCAAGCACTATTTAATGATGTATGACTTGGTAACCATGCATGAATGGTTAGGACTGTGGTGGTGCTTAAGCTATTGTTGGTTATTTAGCGTTTCGGTAAAAAAAAAAGAAAAAAAAAAAATAGTAATTATTATTAAAAGATAATAATCCTACTACTAATTCTAATAATAATAATAATAACAATATACTATAAGGATTATGCACTAAGGATTGATGAGGGTTCATGAATGTTAATCACGTTGTCAGCGTTTGCTCGAACTGATTTGCTGAAATTAAAACAGGGATGAGTCCCAACCAATGAGATTGCCGTTTGCGCATTAGTTCTGCCCACTACCAGAGAATCCGGCATCTCTTCTGCTTGTTCTTAAAAGCTGAATAATTCCAAATGAACTCTGTTATTTTGACAGGAAAATACAACAAAGAATGTCGTTTACATGTAGAGCGTCGATTCTGTGTGGCATGTAAGACTCTCACTCTCTCTTTGCGTGTGTGTGAGAAGCACAGCGCTCTTAGCAAAACGAGTCGCCTTCACAGAGTTTATGGCACGTCAAATACAGGTGCGCTGCGCAGGCCTAAAACAGGCCTAATGCTGTATGGCAACATACAAATATGTATGTAATAAGGAGATACCTACTTCCAAGAATAATGGACTGTCGTTCATTAAGGCTCCTCTACTGCAGCTAATGGCTAGCATGGGCATACCGTCAGAGAATGTTAGGGGTTTTGAGTTACAAGATCGATACATACCACCACCATGAGTGCAGGAATCCAGGAGGCTCTCCTAATGTGATATTCTTCTCCCATCGGATCTAAAAAGGTAGAAACGGATAGAGAGACAGAGAAAAAGAGGTCAAGTATGAATAGAGCCGGTTCAGAAAGCATGAACTAAAGTTAAAAAAGCTCCATTATAAAAGCAAAACAAATGTAAAACAAATTAAACATCAGTTATTTTGGTTCAGCAGACCAATGGCAAGCTGGTTCCAGTCTAGGGATGTACAAAAATCTTACAAAACCATTTATTCGCTGTGTTATCTGAACGACTAGCTGAATAGGCAGTCCTAAATAAGTCCTATAATCAGGACACACTGGTTTAGGGTCACACTGACCGGCACGTTATAAGCGATATATGGATACCTCATAATATTAAAACGTTTTCTAGCTTCTTTCTACGATCATGATGCAATGGCCAAAATGCCTGTCCGAATGTGTATGATTGTAGCATTGGTGCTTTAAAAGGTGTTACTACGCAACTTCAGACGAAACTGAAACATTCAACCCTAATGTATAATATATCCAATACATGTCCCCATAACACAGACACCATTTAAAGTATGCGCTCATCACATTCACTCTATCTTTAAAGATTACATCTACTCAGCCTACCACTGTAACGGATGCTACTTTTCCAAACAGACGTATTGATTTCAGAACATGCCCGCTCCATAACTATGCGCCCAAAAAGCTGATGTGCATTATTCTGCGTTTCCCTGATGTAAGGGACTGATTAACAATGTTTTAAAGTGTGTGTGTGTGTGTGTGTGTGTGTGTGTTTGTGCTGATCTGTGCAGAGTTGTGTAGCCCCTTGAGGTCCAAGGTGTAAGTAGAGGGAGTTTCAGCAGTAATTGTGAGGTGGCAAAGGGAACAAGCAGGTGACTGCTCCCTCATTAAGCTTCAATGCACAGGTGCGTCCTCCTGCTGTGTACCTGCCCGGGCCGAAAGACCTCCCCTGTGGTGTACGAGTGTGCCTGCACTAAGGTCTCGAGATCTGACGAGCGTTCGCCTAATTGAATAGCAACGGCGGTAATGACGACTTTCGACAGCACGCGTGTTGACGCCCTACCGCCGCTACAAAAACACTGAAGCGTTGGTAAACACAGCCATCTGTTTACTTGTTGACTCTTTAATATTTATTTACAGAGTACAGGCTAATTTAGCATGCATAAGTTGTAGAATTAGCCTTTCTAAGACTATGCTGTTGATGGCATCAATATCTGAGGCAACAAATAAACAGCCTTAGGCAACTAATGCAATTAAACTATGACCGTCAATAGATTTAATAATCATCAATACTTTTTTGCAGTCCATTCCTTTTTTTAAAGGAAAATATTAAACTATGTATTTCTAAGTAGAGGTCGACCGATCTTATCAATAACAATAACAAGGTTGGACCCGATAACCAATTCATCAACCGATATTTTTCAAAATGGATACTGAACAAGAAAACATAACACATGAAATAGTTCTGAAAACAGTACTGAACCATAAAAATGTACTTTATTTTTTAAATATAAATTCATATAATATATTAATTATACCTTGATAATTCATGTTAGTTCATAGTGCATTAACTAATGTTTAAAATGTAAAAATGTACCAATAAATGTTGAAATTAACAAATGAACAATCATTTCATTGACCTTAGTTAATGTTAAAAATTGACTCTTAATGTAAAGGGTTACAATTTCATATCAATACAAACCGTTATATTTCACTTTGAATATCTACACAAACGCCATTACATTTAAATATGAGTAACATGTATATTGTATGTATACTCTTCCGCTTTATTTGCTTCTATTTTAGAACACGTGATTATCTAATCAAAATAACAATATGTATTACAGTGAAGATTTAAAAAAAAGAAAGGACTGAAATCGGAAGCTTTTTTTATACTTCTGGCGGTTGCATCACCTTTCTTTCTCGTCACTAGCTTTAAATATGCAACTTTGCGGCAAAACAAATGCATAAAAGCGACCAGCTGGATATAAACGAATGAAAATAGATCGCAATCGTGCTATTAAATCATGCTATTATTTGGGTCGGGCTTGCGCATGTTTTTGTCACATTGTTTTAACCGCTTGAGGTACTGCTAATGTTAGCATCCCCTCAGTCTCGACGGCAAATATACTGCAGTTCTTTCTCTGCTAATGCGGCAAAACGATTTCACTCGTTTCATTAGCGAATGAATTAGCATTTTTGAACAAATCTCTTGAATGAATGATTCAATGACAAATGCACTTTTTAACGGTCACTTGTCGCCACCTGGTGGCGTAACGATTTAATCGATACAATCGTTATTTGAAGAGCCAAGTTACATTTAAAATGTGATTTGCTCTATTTTGATGGCTACCGGAGACATCAGTGTTTATATCCGAACTATAAACGTTTATCCCAGTACTCCTGCGATAATCTGAATTGTTGCAACAGAAATAATGATACTGTGAGCTTCAAAAGACATGAACACGTCTGCTCTTTCTGGGTCAGCGGCAGCTCCAATGCAGAACTGAATGTTTCGAATTGTTGTCAATTAGGAATGAAATCGCCTGGGTGTTTGAATTCGAGATCGTGATCTTTAACGATTAGCTAATCGTCTAGCTCTGGTATGGATTTTTGCCGATAACTGATTGTTCCAGCAAACGGTTATCGGCAAAACCGATCAATCAATCGCCTTCTTTATAGGGATGTGCACGAATATTCGAATTTTTCAGAATATTCGATCTGTAATTATTATTCGAAAAATAAATACTATTAGAATTTTATCGAATTTATGAAGCCGTAGCCTAAATGCTTTGCTGGCCGTAAATGCAGTGAACCCCTGATAAATCCCAAGCACTAACTCGCAGGTATAATTAAATCCTCTGGGTGGCGCTGTGGCGCGTGTTTAACAAGTTGTTTGTATTTGATCACATAATGTCATCTGCCTCGCCAAGTTTGGAATTACTAGTTGAAAATTATGTTACTAAATGATCTTATAGAATGGAATTACTTTTGACTTTCGAGTTATAATATCATCAACACAATGAGAAATCACATGAAATCCAAACAGCAGTCGATTGAGGAAAGACAGCAGTCCGTCACTGCATCACGACTGCAGGTAAGCGCAGCTGTAGCGCGAGTGATCCGAGATGATAACTTATCTAATAGCAAAATGATTTTGAAACATATACTTCCCTTAAGTTTCGTTGAGGGAGACGGGTTTAAGAACAGAAAGCGTAAAGTGCTGTTAGAAACTTAGAACACCGTTATCTGTGTCTCTGAAACGTCTGTCAGCGCAGCGCGTTTTCTCACTCGAGCATAAATTGCTGGCGCGCCCCTGCATGTGAATATTATTGTTTTTCTCGACATAAACGTGAAACAATATAAACACCATTAATCATATGCTGACTCGAGTGTATGTACGTTATGTACGATATCTGGCGCAGTCTGCTTTATTAGGCTTTTTTTCCATTCGCGCTGCTTTGAGCTTAAATCCTTTTGTTCTTTATATTTTGTACACATAGGCCAACTGTTTAATGTTTTCAACTAAAAGAACACTTTAACATATATTGTAAGCTTGTTGTGTATATTGCCTAATCGTAAGCTTGTTAAGAAATGGTGACAAAAACTTTTTTTTAAATTGACTTAAAAAAATAACGTATTTTTCCTTAAACGTCATTTTAAATAAACGAATATTCAATTTTTATGAGCCCGAATATTTGAATGCAATATTTTTGAAAAATGCCCATCCCTACTTCTTTAGGGTTTGACAATTCATTAGGATAATGCACAAAGTGGAATCTATTAAAAATATCATGCTCACATATAGCCTATTACTATTCATTTCAACAAAACCTACAAGAATGGCAGCTAAAAACAATAAATAAAACGTAAATGTTTTTGATAACTTTTCATTAATCTTATTAAATTTCACGATAAAAATAGGGAAATTACTAAAGATTATTTAACATCTCATCTGAATGAAAATAGAATATTATTGAATGAAATAACATTCTGAAAATGCATTAAAAGCCAGTATTAAAGAATCTTACTCGTATTGAGTTGTCCAGTAATTGAAATGTGTAAAATCATGATATCGCACTGTGGTATGTTTTTAAATATATGTGTATCATGCCACCCTACAATGCTGGGCTAAATTTCAGAGACCACCCCTCACCAGTCTGACCAAAGTGCCGGGAGGTTCTTGCATGCACAAGGCCAGAATTTGGCACAGTGCTTCATCTTTGTCAAACTTTGTCTGAGCGAAACATTTACAAACACTGGGAGCTTTTGGAAGGGCACTTAATGATACCCACACAAACAAGCGCAGCAGGTACCAGAGGGCCGCGGCGAATGCAATAAGATAGATGATAACATTTGAAAAGTTCACAATCTGTAAAGGTCCCGAAGCACTAAAGAAGAGTGTTAATGTCTTATAATGTCAAACAATTAACATTTACACATCTTTAACTGCAAAAACACATCTTGTCAAAAACAGCTTCCATATTCATTCAAATTACCAATTGAAATGCTGAACAGACATCACCTGCCTCCCACAACTATAAATGCCTTCCAATATAAAGCACAATAAAACAAATTTCAAGAGCGCAGGTCAGCAAAATCTTCAAAAATGCTAATAAATTAAGTTCCACACAAACTGCCTTCTTGATTCAATTAAAGGATAGGCTATCAAAGCCCGTATAAATTATTAAAGAAATGACTCGAACCAATAAAAGTCTTTGATTGGGCCTTATAAGAGAGCATTACAGCAGATCGAGAGTGTATTACAAACCAATTGCACCTGTTCCCACAGAGGCCAACATTAAATCAGACTTTTAACACGCAGTCGTGTTTAAGAGCGGTTCTGAACAGAAGTGGTGGCATCACCTCCACTCCAGACATGTAGTGTACTCAAGCTTCCATATAATGTTCATAGTGAGAACGGCGTTGACATCATCTACAGGAGAAGCTCCAGCGCTCCATAAAAACCATACCGACAATCCACTTTACTATGCCAGCAGTCGCCGCACGGATGTTAATGCTCTGATCGCGCCCCCTCAGTGGCACAGAAACACAATCGCTGGTGACACGTTACGCAATATCATAGCAACGACACTTCTCTATTGATCAATACCTTTCAATGTTTTAGCAGATTAATGGAGGGCGCTTTGGAGAAAAAAATCCTGCTAAGACATCCGTTGTGTTTTAATAAGAAACTATGATGTTTACAGATCAAACAACTGTAAATATATCTATATATTACCAAAAAGAACAGTTCTAAAGCTAACGGTTCACAGTTGCTGAAACAAAGCAATTGGGAATGATTGATTAATCAATTCATCAATAAGACCGTATTCATTTCTGGCTTCAAATCCACCTTGAATTGTATTCATATTTCTAGACAACACGATAACAAGCTGAATTGTGCGATAACACTTACCTCTGACAGGAAGGTCTGTGCCGATTTCTGTGCGCCAACATGCAGCAAGTACTCATACACATATAAAGCTAACCTGCAAGACAAAAGAGGAAATGGGCATTGTAAATCTCAGGAGACTTGAGGGTTTTCCTTAAATCGTCAATTTTGGGTTGGTCCCAAACCCAGTTCGAAAAATGCAGTTCCACTGGCTTTCCCATTCTAGATGGACAAGCAAACACATTTCAGCAATTCACTTCGGTGCATGTTGAAACCTCACAGTCGCAAAACATTCTTGGAAATGCAGACCGGTGAAAATTGTTTGAAATCCGAGATTTGAGGTGAAGACACTTAAGAGTGACCAAGTCATTTCATAATTCTTTATATCAATTGATACCACAGCAACAACAACAAAAAGTATCACAGCATTGCTATTAAAAAGTTTGGGGTCAGTAAGATTTTTTTTTTTTTAAAGAAATTAATGTAAACAGTAAAGACATAAATATATGTTACAAAGAATGTTATTCAAAGAATCCTGAAGAAAACGTATCAGTTTCCACAAAAATATTATAATAATATAATAATAATAACCGTTTCTTGAGCAGCAAATCAGCACATTAGAATGATTTCTGAAGGATCATGTGACACCGAAGACTGGAGTAATGATGCAAACAATTCAGCTTTGATCACAGGAATAAATTAGAATATATTAAATGTAAATTCACAATATTACTGTAGTTTATTAAATAAATGCATAAGAGACTTCTTTCAAGAACAGTAAAAAATTTGACCCAAAACTTTTGAACAGTGATACAAGTATGCAAGTTTAATTGGCATATTATTAATTTCAAACGTTATGACCATACATATGAACAAAAATAATACAAATGTAGCCTTTAATTATATTTCAGAATACAACAAATTGCTTCAAGTTTTCCAAGAAATTATTAAAGTAAACACCAATAAAGAACATTAATTAATTCAGAGCATGAGCTCCCTAAATTAAAAGTAGCCTTCATTAAACAAATATTAATAAGGGTTTTCAATTAAGATTAAATGCAGTAATTTAGTACATTTATTTAAAAAAAATTATAATAATGTAATTTATTAATTACATTAAAATCATGCAATTACTCTGACCCATAAATTAATTAAGTTTTCTTAGCATCAGAGCAATTCAACCGTTTCTGAGAGCCACTTTGTAATGTATATTAAACTAATGTAATGAAATGTTGAATAATCTTCATTTTGGATTTTTTTGTGCCAATTATTAATATATGTGATCAATTCAATGAATTACATGCAACTAATGTGATTTGAAATTGTAAAAATTGACAGGCCTAATAAAAATGCATTATCTGTCCACAAAATACACTCCCCATTACTATTTAAAGAGCATCTCCTGAAGAACAGCTTCAAGCATCAAATACCAAGGACTCATTTTCCCCTCAAACGTCTGAATTATTTCTTGGTGTTTCATCAGACGTACTCATTTTAGGAGCTACCCTCAAGTATATATACAGCTGTCAACAAAGTTGTACTTTTGTGCAATGTGAGGAAAAGATTTCAGAGTTTTCCTTCTAATTTAATTACAGTCATTTTTAACATTTAGAAAAATGGAAATTCATTTCACGGAACTCATGTCACACTTCATTTTCTCAACAAACTAAAACAAAAACAGGACATCTGCGCAGGTTCTTCCAGCAGTGTGGAGGAGGAACACAATGATGTGACGGGTTCACGAACGCCCACGTCCATCAACCGACTGACACACTGACCTCAGAAGAGCATTAATGTCATTCCCAAAAAGATGGACTTCCACAACTTGATTCATTCATCTAGATTTTTTCTTCCATCTTCATTAGATTTGAGATTTTTAACAACAGTGCCTACTTTAACATTTAGATAAACATGTTTATTTTGCTTAATTGTTGGACTTCCATCCACACGGAGATGCCATTTTTGTCCTGTGAAAACAGCTTTTTGAAGACCCAAATGGATACATCTGAAAATGCCATTATAGGTTATTAATCCTAAATATTAAGACAGTGAAATTCCTAATAGTAATTCCAAATGACAATGTTTTTATTAGACAATGTTTTTATTAGAACAACAGCATTTGACTTTTGTAAATTGTAACACCGACATTGCATTGTAAAAACAGGTATTTTTAGGTAGTTTAGTCGCAATGCATATTGTTCCCGACAGAGGTCTATAGTTAATATACCGGTATGTGCCTGCTACACTGTAAAAAGTGATATGTTGACTTAAGACTAATTTTGAAAAAAAAATTGAGGAAACCCGTTGCCTTAAAATTAAAGCTGCCGTCGGCAAGTCTGGCAGATTGAGTGGACTTAGACAAAATTTTGAATGTTTACAACTCTCATGCCCCTCCCCCACTACCAACGTACCTGATTTTCTGTGAACGCGTCCGTCTCTTCAGCATCGATCAACACCATAGACTCGGAGGTAGGCTGCCCTGGCTAATCTATCCATAGATATCAATAACCGAGGAATTGGAAGCTTGTTATTAGATTTTCTCTCTGCCATCACGCTTCGTACAATCTTCAGGCGAACTTCAGGCATGTCGTGTGTATGTGATATTGTAACGTCCGCGTCTGCGCGAGGGAGGGGGATCTGTGATTTGTGCACGACCTGTGATTGACAGTCAGATCTCACACCCCCCTGCGCTGATTAGACCCGATGAACCCGATGAAAAGCGGAGGATTTTTGCAAAACAAAAAAACACGCTCCAGGTGGAGTTAGAAGCTCGGGTTTTTTTTCTAAAACCACCTTATTTATGTTGTTCTGTCGGATTATAGTGTCAATTTCACTGAATTTGATCAAAAAAAATGTTGCCGACGGCAGCTTTAAGCAAATAAACTTTTTTCACATAACTTAATTGAAAAAATTAAGTTATGTGAACTTGAAAATTCCACAATTAATTTTTTCAAGTTTATTTACTTTATAATTCTAATGCAACGGGTTTCCTCACTTTTTTTAAGTTGTCAACTGATCACTTTTTCAGTGTATGTGCTATTGACTTTCACAGTATTGATCAAGATAAATGTTTTTTTTGTACAATTACATTCCTGCAAAGATGACAGAAAATTTACCAGCAAATGCTGTCCTGCGGCAAAACATGAGGGCGACTGCGTTTTAGAGCAGACGTGGAACAGTGACTGAGTGGACTCAACAGTAGGCCTAAGTGGTAAGATATTTAGCTAAAATGATCAAGCCAGAAGAACAGCTTGAAAACGTTATTATAATATGGTCTATCGGTCTTATTTTAGTTAACTTTTATTACATTTTACGCAGCGCAGTAAGATGATTTTAGCATTTTCCGACGTGTCGGTGTGGATGAGAAACTTATAGTTACGAGTAAGAAACTTATAGAAAATACTAGTATGGACAGAGTGTTTTGAAACGAAAACGCCATTTTTGAATGTATCCGGATTAAAGGGAAAGTTCACCCAACTTTTTTTTTTATTATTACTTACTTATATTCAATGAGCTTCTCTCTTCTGTTGAACACAAAAGATTTTTTAAAGAATGTTGGTAACCAGAAAGTTGACAATAGGCGTTGACTTCCATAGTAGGAAATAATACTAAAAATATATACTAAAGGAAGTCAATGGGTGTCGTCAACTGTCTGGATACCAACATTATTCAAAATATCTTCTTTTGGAACATGAGGGTGAGTAAATGTTGACTATCCCTTTAAATGTACATGTAGCCTTAGAACACAACACTGGTTAAAACTAGTCAACTAGTCGTCGTTCAGGCATCCCACTGGACCTTTAGTCAGAGTCATGTACCGGACAGCACAAGTCTGCTCAATTGAACCCAGCTGGCGTTGAGATGGATCAAACAGAGATTCCCACAAGTGGCTGGATGAAATTTTCATTGTAAACTCTAGATAATCTGAGGATCTTCTGCAGGTTGAAGATGAGTTCCTGCTCTTGGCCTGAGGCATTATAGTGAAGGACTTCATCTACAGTGGGCTTTAGGGAGCGCTTTTTGTCATACTGTCAGATGAACATATCGTTATTTCGACTAATGGCGAGACCGCAGGTGGAGGATCAACAGGCTGAGATGCTCAGTGTGCGCTCGACTAATCCTCATGCAATACAACAGCTCGGGGTGCAATAGGAAGGCGGACCTATTGACTTAATATTTAGATTAATGACTCCATAAGACCGGTCGAAAGCTATCGTTTTCACACGCCTGCTTCTGAGAGGCGCGCAGCAGGGATAATTTAGACCTTGACAGCGGCGCACGGACGTCTGCATGGATGCCGATACGGCGATGATGGACAGGAATATCTGACGAGGTTCTGCTTTTGCTCTGCCATTCAGGCGTGGCGGCTGGCTGTGTGTCCGGTCTCATCATGATGAGCTCTCCTGACTTAACCTGAGAACACATCTTGACATCTCGCCCGAGGCTCCCAGTCAAGACTCCGTTTATACATAAAAGAGGCAGAGCCAAGTTTAGCTAGCTTAAGCGCAGACAGTTAACAAATGAACTTTGCTGTCTCCATTTCAATAATTCAGCAGCAGGGTCTGGAGTGAAGGCGAAGAGCATGTGAGGAGAGCTAGAAAGTTGGCTGAAGTTTTTAAGTGAAGTTAAGGTATATCATGCACCAGGGGGTCTATAGTTTTGTTTCAGAACCCAAATGTGACAAAAGCAAACCAGTACCTGGTGTAGGTTTTTTTGAGAATAAAACAAAGATTATCAGACTATGTTTTACTAGAAATTAGAAAATCCTTTTTTCTAATTTAATGTGTCACTTGCTGTCTCTTTGTTATTAATTCTGAAATTTACTAGACATTTCTAAGTGGAAATTGTTTCCAAACCACAAACAACTCATCCTTGTTGGCATTTGCATTAATTTGCACAATTTCAGTTTTTTAAGAATGCACATTTAAAGTTCTGGCCGATTCCAATAATAAACTGATAGTTATTTATTGGTTATTGACGATTAAATTGATAATCATGATCATTTTGCTCAAAGTTATAATTGTAATGATTGTTGTCATTTGGAGAAATTTATTTTTACATTTCATCAGAATTATTGCACTTTCATTTAGAAGCAGAAATCAAGAGAACGTCGTCAACCCATACACAGTTTATTTTACCTCAGTCTCCTGATTCATTATAGGTTATTAATCCTAAATATTAAAACAGTGAAATACCTAATAGTATTTCTAATAATTCCAAATGACAATGTTTTTATTTATTAGAACAACAGCATAAAAGACTTCATATTGTAACACCAACATTTATTAATTCATTAAGTGCATTTATTCAGCGATCACAATAGCGAACAATATAGTCGAGATTCATGTTTGAATTTATTACAGTTCGTCACGGATGAGGTTTGATCGCAGATTTAGTCGCAGCGAACAGCGCAAGCGTGACAGAAAACAGAGACGTATTTACGAAGAATATTTCCAGTGTTTTCAGATCATCAGTGTTTCTTCCGCAGTGTAGGAAGCGCATGGTTGCCAGATTGCAAAGTAAAACACCAGGCAAAAAATGTATCCTTTTAATGCACCCACCCACTAGAAGATAATCGGGCTGTTTTTGGGCACAATTCTCCCCTTCTGACAATCCTAGGTAAAGTCACGATTGTTCTACACATTATCTTATCAGATTTTCCCGTGGTGTGATGTGTGTTAAGAGTGACTCGGAAGAACGTCGGAGCACCGATCTCAAAATCGTAAATATCCAACAAGTTGAATATTTAGGATCAGAAATCCTGATATGCGAGGGTAACCCCAAGTACAACAAACGCACTCTGTAGTTTGTCACGTGGATCAAAACGATACCCAATCAGAAAGCAAGCATAACACGACCAAATTCTTCTTTTTTTTCGTAAAAAGCAGTCCAAACACTATTATCACCATTTCTTTTAGCCCATCGTCCGCCATGTTTGTTTACTCTAAAGTCGAATTTGACTATGTGAGATTGTGTGCGATTTCCCATGTTCAGGAATCAGCTTTAAGTTTGTGACATCTGGCAACCGCAAACATGAACGTTTGTAGTACAGCAGTCTGTAATATTTTGTCTCCTTTTTTCGTCCAAAATAAAGAGAGATTTTGGTCATTTTAGTATTTCTAGTCTAGTCTTTTTTTCGTCAATGACATAGCATGTTAATATATTATATAATAATCACAGTTATCGTTTAATGACCTCGGTGTCGTCTCGTCATCTACTTGTCTTAGTCATGGAAAAAAGGTTGTTGACTGACAACCATTTTTCGTTAATGAAATGAACACTCACTAAACAATGATTTTACTGATTTTAAGTTACTTTAGGCATCACAACATTATGATGATGAAAATTTGCATTGGTATTAAATTATTGTTTTTAAAGATAAACTTTAAGTGAAAGTTAGATTATGGCAAAAGGTAATGTAAAATATACAATCTGCAGATACCGATAATAATACTGTTTTGATTCTGACCATACTAAGTGCAGGTCACATGACAACATGCTAGCTTAGATGCAACTGAAAACTCAATTTTACCACATAAATGGTTAGCAAACCAATCACAAGTAGCCTGGTTGTTCCATTGACATCATGAAAACTGCTGTCATAATATTGTTGGTGTGGCCTGGTTCCACATCCTTGTACTTTGTGACACAACTTGGCTGATCCTTCATTCAGAACCAAAGATTGACGGAAAAATTCATTAAAGCAATAGCGCTAAATAAAAAATGTTGATAAACTTTCATGAGGCAATCCATCTCGATTATTCTGATGAAAGCGGACCGATCTTTTAGAAAAGATTTCCCAAACACGCACGCACAAAACAGACATTTCCGCGTTACAACTGAGAGCGATCATTAAATATGCCCCGAAATAATTACAGAGAACATCTCTCTTCAAAGTAAACTTGAAAAGCCATACATCCAGCTATCCAAGATGGAAAATTAATTGATTCTCATCTATGTCTGAGAGCAACGTTTATCCAAAACAGAGCAAATCAGACGCTCTTCATAAGAACAACGTCCTGTTTCTGTGTGCATGCCTGATTCCCTTTATATGTAGCTGAAAACACCTCTATGAAGGGGGCTGAACCATCTGGATGAAATCAAAACCATGCATTCAGACCTACTCGCTGCCTCTTAGACACACCAATAAACTCAGGGAACCCAGAGAAGTGCTCAAGATGTTGGGGGGAAAATAAGAGATGGAGACCCAGACCAGAATCTGTTTTCATTAATTTCCACTCCAGAAAACACAATGCACAATTTTCTCGTGGCATTCCAGCTAATTTGTGAAATCTGATCGAATCTTCCGAAACCTGTGGACCTGAGCCGTGCACACACTAAACTTTGATGAACCAGAGCATGGACATCGGTTTAAAACTAATTAAAGTCAAGAATGAGGCAATAAACTTGACATTGCTGATTCGTAGAGCCCTCGTAGCGCACTTTTTCACGCAAACTTGCCATGGATGCCAGAGGATGACGTTTAAACTTCATCTTAAAAACCTAAGCTGACTATGAAACCAGTTCCTTGAGGTTAATAGCACCTTTGCTTGAATTGTGCCGACAAATTTGACGAAACAAACCTGTGTGGGTCACAACACCACATATTTTAATACAACACGAGAAAAAGTAACCTGCAGTTTTAATACAGTGCCCGTGGCACCAACACTTGAGGAGCCGTCCACATCCTCGCACTAAACCTGAATGATGGACCCATACAACTTTACATGAATTATTATTATAAGAGACGAAATGAAAATGTCAGGATAAGTGAAAGTTTCTTGGAAAGATAGGCTAACACATTGCAAAGGACTCAGTAAGGGAAAACGCAAACTTTTGGGAAGCTTTTCACGCAAAAACTACAACAAAACATTGAAATTAGTATTCTTAAAGTGAAAAGCAACATCTGAATGATGAAATGACTCCAGCCAGGTTTGAAAAACCTCACCAATTACACTTTCCTTCAGAATTTCCATACAAAGATGGTATTGTTAGCAACTTCTCTCGCCTTGACAAAAGGATGCGATCTCCTATACATCATATTCACAGTCCGTTCATGCAGTTTAACCTTATAATATTCCCTTAAGTGTGTTATATCCACAACAGCTGAAAATCATCTCAGACTCCTCACATACTATTGCAGTCTCCAAGTCTGACACAGTAGCCTATGACCCCCATATGACAGATTTATGAATATTATAGGTCACTTTTACAAGACTTTACTACATTTAAGGTTTGTAAGGTTGTTTCTATGGCAACAGATTGTACACAACAGTGGAAAGATCACATGGTGATGTAGTGCCATAAAATATCACACTATGCAGTGTGGAAAAGTCACCAAAACTTGAAGCAACACGAGTTTTCATAAACAGCCGGTGTTTTACCCTTCAACAAAACACTAAATATTACAAAATAATCAGGGGGATATGCACGCATCTGTGTTACTTGTAGCAAAACAAATGTTAGAATTGCTAAAATATCTTATCAGTAGGCTTTAAAACGCAAAGGAAAACATGATGAGATAAAAAAAATAACATTGAGTTCAGACCAAACACGATCGCGTAACGTTACTATACATCTCCAAAACTTTGTCTGAAATGCACGAGAAAAAGACTCGGATGTATTTAACCACCAATTTAACTCATAAACAACAGATGCACGGCAACTAATGTTGATGCAAAAGATGCACAAGCCACAAAATGAGAGATGGAAGCATGCAACATCACTCAGATTGGATGCATTGGACAGTTCAAGCGTTCACGTGCGCACCCAAACTTAAATAATATCGAAATGCATGGACACCAAAAACCATTAAAGTGCCACAACCGGCTATAAAGTTAGAAAGATCCAGTGAATATCACTCCAGAGCGCAAATTCACACTAAATACACCTACAAACAATAGTACGCACAGTTTAGAAAGTTCCGAGTCCGCAATAAGCAAAGCGACTCTTTAAAGCGCGCGCAATTCACTTACTTTTCTCTCGCTTGACTATCAGAAGGGACGACAGCTCCTTTACCTTTGGCGTACATGCTGGATTCTGTTTTAAGACTTTTACCCCACTCAACACCTGTCAAAGAAAGCAGCCAGGAAAACGTTCTATCTCCATAGCTACCCCCTTTAGTGTTTTCCCTCTCCCCCACCTCCTCCTCCTCCTCTTCTCTCCCTTTTTTTTTTTTTTTTTTTTTTACATCTCCAACATTGGCCACAAATCAGGCACAGTTTCTATTGGGGGGACTTGAAACAGGTCGCTGGTGATTTTTTTCTCTCTCGCGCGCTGTTCCAGGAATGTGTTCTGCCTCCCGCTGCGCCAGGAGAGGTGGGGGCCTCTTAAAGGGGAACGCACACTCTTCCCGTGTTTACTTGGCACAGGGGCTTGAAATGGAAAAGACGCTAACATTGCCTCGGGCCTTCGTGTATGACTTTGAGGTTTTGAAAGTAAGAATTTACGCTTGTGTTCCAAGATTGGGAATCTGAGGCATTGTTATGTCCATTATTTTAACTTAAGGTTTGCTTGACAATTTGAGATATAATGCTGTTTGAAATATTAAAGATGACTAACATTCCTCGCTATCTGATATCCATTCTGTGGTTGGTTTTGGATTGTGTTTGTAGGTGTGATCTACAAATGACGACACATAATATTTAAAGTCACCATGAAATAGGCTACATCAGTCTGAAGTATTTATCCGTGTACATTATTTTGTTTAATTCATTTGTTTATGATCTTTAATTAAATTAACTTCCTTTTGCCTCAACATCTCTTCTCTGGTGACGTTTTTTGGCACGTGGGCGGGAAAACTTGGCAGGACCGCCTTAAAGGAATAGTTCACCCTAAAATGAAAATTATCCCATAATTTACTCACCCTCAAGCCATCCTAGGTTGACTTTCTTCTTTCAGCCGAACACAATTGGAGTTAAATAATATCCTGGCTCTTCCAAGCTTTATAATGGCATTGAATAGTGCCCGAGTTTTTGAAGCCCCCAAAACTGCATCCATCCATCATTAAAGCAGTCTAATCCATACTCCAGTGCATTAATAAATGCCTTTTGAAAAAGATCTATATTATAATCTCTGGCTTCTGTCAACGAATGCATGCACGTTCATGAGAGAGTCGAGTTCCGGCAGAAGAGTGACCTCTGACCCGACGTATGGACGTTACTAGCTTCTCTTCTCTTATATCAAACTCGTCCAAAAATGTTCTTTAAAGCTACATTGTGCTACATCATTTTTTAAGTTGATTCTTAGCAAAAAAAACACTTTGTTCTTTCAAAATGATATGTGCTCATTAATGTATAATTACTTCCACCAACTAATCAAGTATTCTCCTAAGCGTAGAATCTGCCATTCAGAATACATACGAGCGATTTGCTCGAATGGCGGCAGCCATGTTGCGCCTCCATCTTGAAAATACATTAGCCAAAGAGGGACATACCTGGAAATTCAAGCTTCGCCTTTTGCGTTTTTACACTCAGTGGCACCGTGACGAATGCGGGGGGGGGGAATTACTCGCGACTGCCGGCAGATTTGAAATAATACGGTCACCGTAGGAGTTAAAACGCCCTCGGAATGGGAGGGGCTAGAAAGTAATATTCAGTTGGTAGTCATATACAATTTCAACCACTAGATGGGAGAAAATCTTACACAGTGTAGCTTTAAAACTTCTTGTTTTAGACTTCTGATTCGTGACCGGCATTTTGTTTTGCTCTATCCTCTGAGTTTCTGCGTTCGTCATTTGTCACCTAAACTTATGCTACGCTTACGCCATACGAATATGAAATGTACATCACATGCACTGTATACATACCCTAGCGTACACAAAAAAACTGTGTATATTTTGGGGTTTAGGGGGAAAATATATGGAATTGAGGAGCAAGACTATGTATCATCCTAAGAATTAGCTCTGGGACTCATAATAAAGCTTAATGGTTACAAACATATGGAAAGAGTCAAAATGCAGGTGTGTTTGAATGCTCGCACATCCTGCATATTGTACATTTTAGGAGCATACATAGGATATTGTGGCCAACTCAACTGGTGAATCATTTTCAATAAAAAGCAAATAAGCAAATAAGAATGAAATGCATCATCTGAAAGTTATGCCTCTCTGTTTTATCATCTTCATAAAGTCTCATTTGCTGAAGGAGCATGCTTGGGGTAATGACATCAGCGGGTGAACCAAGGCATAAAGTATGATTATATTCTGTCACTATCATTTGGTGTCCGTGATAGCTGAGGTTTCGCCATTTTTTAAATTTAACTGTAAATATTCAAATTATAATACTAAATGAGAATCGACACATCCGAAGACTTGATTTCCATGAGGCTATGGAACATCTCGCGGCAGAGACTACTGTAGTGTCTTGTTTTGTAAACAAGGCATAGTGTAATGGAGAGTTTTGCAAAGAAATTTTGTTGAAAGATGAAGCAGCCAACTGATGAAGCAAGCCTTAAAGGAGCCGCACCTTAAAAACGGATCATTTCACGCAGAGGGTCAGAATAAAGGTTGAAAATAATAGTTTTTCCGCATATAAGTGAACCTCAAGGAACATATAAAAAAAAAAAAATATATATATATATATATAGTCCAGTCTGTTGTGATTGGTCTACTTTGCTCTGATTGGTCAAATGGTCCAGTCTGTTGTAATTGGTATAATCTGTTCTGATTGGTCAGATGGCCCACTCTGTTCTGATTGGTCAGATGGCCCACTCTGTTCTGATTGGTCAGATGGCCCCGTCTGGCTATTACCATATCTGAATTTCAGCTCCAGAGGCTTTCTCAGCGGTTGTTAACACGATATGAACAGTAATGGTGGACTCGTTTTTTCAATATCAATCCAGCGCTAATCCTCATTCTTTGTAAGTGCGTGTAAAGTAAATTCGCAGGGCTGAAAACAGCGTCATCTCGACATGTCCACAACACAAACCAAACTCTTCCAGTCTCAGCTACAACTACATTGTTTGAGGGTCAAAGTAGACGTTGATCGCAGAGAGCCAGTGAAGAGCATAGGCTGGCATTATGCAAATTTGTTACAATGTTACGCAAGTTTGTAACAGGAAGTGAGACTGGAATTGCTGACGATTAATTTCTGCAGTTCAGAATCGATTATTTATTTTAGGAGACAATAACTTTATTTGTCGTGCACTTTGATCTTTTAAACTTTTACAGACCTGTTACCTTCACAAACAGCTGCATTGCATGAAAGGTAATATTCGAAAAAGCATAATGGGGCACTTTAATATACAATAGCATCCAACTCGATCTCACGGCAATTCGTACGAATTTTACGAGGTGGCTAATTCGTACGAATTCATACGACATCACTCGTACGAATTAGTAAGATTTTTGCT
Source organism: Phoxinus phoxinus (assembly GCF_949152265.1). Taxonomy (NCBI): domain Eukaryota; kingdom Metazoa; phylum Chordata; class Actinopteri; order Cypriniformes; family Leuciscidae; genus Phoxinus; species Phoxinus phoxinus. The sequence goes on along the minus strand of NC_136895.1, from coordinate 14,871,473 downwards.
AAATCGTACATAATTTACAAGTTGCCCAATTCGTATGAATTCGTACAAATGACCTACACCTGACCCCCGCCCCTAAACCTACCCATCACGTGGGTTTAGACAAATTGTACGAATTCGTACAAGTGAGGTCGTAAGAATTCGTACGAATTAGCCACTTTTATTTTTCACACGTACGAATTCGTAAGAAATGGTCATGAGATAGCGTTATAGCATTGTAGCATCCCCTGGGAGCAAATCAAAACACATATTTGTCAAAACATTAGATTTTTTATCACTTTTGAGTGTAATTTAACTAAGAAATCAAGCTGTGGAAATAATAGGCAAATCTAATAATATTCGACCCCTCTTCTGGTAGATCAAAACCAAAATAGTCAAAACTATAGCTGATCTTAGACCAGAACAGGAGACCCAGGAGAATGTCAAGACTGGCATAGCGCTGCAGTCTGTGTGAGGCCCCCAGAGAGGAAAGACAACCCAAAACACCCACAGAACTGACCACTCCTGTGACTCAACCCTGACTCACGCAAACCCTCTGATCTTTCACACTTCTTCACTCGGGCCCTTAGAAGTCTGACAGACCATATTTATTGCTGTGGAATAAGACGCTTAAAAAGGGATCTTTAAGAGAGACCATCCGACTAAATGCAGGGATTCGGCCAATAGCCCAGGGTGACAGAGTTACTGTTGTTTGTTACTGTGGCAAGGCAAGAAACGACTTTACTTTATGTAACGCACAGATTTCAAAATGCAATTTTACAATTATTTTATGATTTAAAAAAAACGGACAAATTATTTAATAAAATAAAGTTTTATAAAACGTTTTAATTTGTAATTTTATAATATTGAATATATTACCTTTTAAAGGTTTAAGTTCAGTAAGATTTATTTAAAAGAAACTAATACTTATATTCAGCACTGAAAATTGAAAAACACAGACACTGAAAAATCAGCTTTACCATAACAGGAATAAATGACATCTAACATACATAGAAAACAGTAATAATATTTCACAATATTGCTGTTTTTACTAAATAAATGCAGGCTCTGTGAGCATAAGAGACTTCTTTCAAAAACATCACAAAATCTTACCAACCTCAAACTTTTGAAGGTAGTGGAACATTAATTTAGTGTCAAATTGAAATGCTTAATATAATTTTATGTGCTTAATTGTCATGAAATTTTGCACAAAATATTCTTATAAAGGTACTGAAAATGTCCATATTCAACACGTCTTGGTAAACAATTTGTATGAATGAATATTGCTAAGGATCTTTCTAGTTAGATTCAGTGCAGGTTATACTTTTCTCAGCCAGATTTAGCAGTGGAAGCCACAATCTTGTTGTTTGCCAGTTGTGTTCTTGCGGTTCTGATGGAGTGCCTCCGTCACCATGCTAACAAGCCGCATCTGCACGGGCCTTTCCCTTTAAGAGCCGAGCTCGAACGCAGCAGAATCACGTGTGTGTGTGTGTGTGTGTGTGTGTGTGTGTGTGTGTGTGTGTGTGTGTGTGTGTGAGCTGATGTACGGTCCCGTAACAGCACACTGGATGTGTGGGTGAGCATGTGTGTGAAAGAAATAAAAAATTAAAAGAGAAATGGATGGGTTTCACTTGTCTCCTGAAAAGTGAGTGAGTGAATCTCACAAAAAACATACTGTGGTCACATTTCTCCCAGAAATCAAAAGAAAAAACATGAAGGCGTAATTTTTGTATGAGAATTAAGCATATTTTCTGCCCCAATTCCTCATTACCATAATGTTTTCAGGTTTACTTATTTTTTTATTTTTTTAAATTCACAATTTTCTTGTTATTCACATTACTGTAATTTATTATACTGTATATATATATATATTTTAAATTGCATTACCGTAGTAACACTAAGGTTTCTTTGACATTTATAGCGGGAAATGTGTTTAATTGTCACTTTGTCACCATACAAAAATCTTAATGTTCCTACAAATAGGCATCTTCAAGCTAAATTAATAAAGCACTGTTAGTCAATTTTGAAAAATGTATTTCTATTGAATTAAATTAGGCTACTTATAAAATATGCATAATAATTAAATAGATTAGTGTACACATAATCAATGTTTGCTCAGAAAATCCAAAAAAGATAATTTAAGACATTTAATATATATTTGTAATAATACCCTAATAATTTTCTCTAAATAATTAATCACACTAATTTAACATGTTAAATTGACAGGCCTAATATTTAATTTATCTATTTGCATTACGGTAATGAAAATTTGTGGAGTGGAAATGTTAATCAAATTAATTACAAGATATGCGAATAAATTAATTGGATTAGAGCATTTAATAAAAATTTCCTCAGAAAAGCCATTAAAGATAATTTAAGACATTCTTTATATATATATATATATATATATATATATATATATATATATATATATATATATATATATATATATATAATACTAGCTAGCTTTTTAATGCATGTATTAAACATATTTTTGCATAACAGTAGTGAGAATTTGGGTGGGCAAATGTTAATCAAATGAAGATATTCATATTAATTAGTTTTGATTTTGAGGTGAAATATGACCTGGACGTGTTTGTGACATATTTCGTGAGATTCAACCCAAGCAGTGCCAAAAAACAGTGTTGGACACAGTGGATAGGAACTGAATGAAAGCTAACTGACATGTTATTGACTCAAGGCCAAGTATTATGACATCACAAAACACAACAGAGTGATGTACATCATCTCCGGTATGAGACCTCCCAGTATTCACTGTTCACTGGTGCAAAAAAAATCTGAATGGTTCCCATTATTTCTCTCTCTCCTTTCTTCTCCAGCTCCCTCTTACTGTCTCGCACAGAACCACCCACGTGTGCGCGCTTGCCAATCCTGCTTGCCCACACAGACGTGTGTTAAGTCTGAACCCCCCTAACAATCCCATGATCCTGTGTGCTTACAACCCTCTAGCGATGCTGCTGCCTGACCTCACCGTGCCTAGAGGGATGGGGGGGGGGGGGGGCACATGGAGTAGGAAGGGATTTAAGCAGACGGGTAATGGAGGCTGTCACATCAGGGATCAGACAGTCTGGTCTGATAGGGATGGAGCTACAACCCGTTTCAGACCTCTGTGGTGCATTTCTAAAGTGTGACCACATATACATATATATAATTTGGGCTAATGGTAAACTGGTAAACATATACTAATATAATGATATATAAGTCATATATTGTTTGCAACAACTTTTATTTTGTCGGAATAAACAGCTATTTTGAATGGCTGTCAATGGAGAAAGATGCTCTTTAGAGCCAAATGCTATAGTTACAGCATCTACTATTGCTAGCTATTGCTAGCTAATTGGGCTACGCTAACCAGCCCTGCGTCCCAATTTGCATCCTATCCATTCTAAATGGTATGTGAGATTAGATTTAGGGGCTGTTTACACAACACAGTTTTCAACTAAAACCGTAAAACTTTTTATGCGTTTTGGTCGTTCATTTACACGACAACGGCGTTTTGGGTGCCTGAAAACGCAAACTTTTGAAAACGTGTTTCAAAGTGCAAGTTTTTGAAAACAGTCTATAAACCACAAAAACGCGAATCTCTGAATACGATGACGTCATGCACATGCCTATTACGTGTTCAATCTATAGTGTTTCATCGCCATCTAATGGCCTGGCAGCAGAATACAGCGTTTTTAGTCATTTTACAGATCCGTGTGAATGGGGATCGTTTTGACAATGGTGTCGTATGCGGAAAACTCAAAGGAAAAACTTCTCCGTTTTTGAGCATTTCGTTGTCGTGTAAACGTACAAGTGTGTCCCAAAGCGGTATGTTGAAAAGTGTATGCCAAAATTCCCCAGATGGCCTACTAGCATTTCGAAGTGTGGATCCGTGCACACTCTAAAGGCTAATATTGCCCATAACCCATTGCGCTTTGGAGGAGGATTCGGTTCAGAACTACATATACAAATAAAAAGTGTTTAAAAAAAACTACAAACATGGCGGGTGTGTGCGACCGACAGTTGAGTGGAGAGGTTTAGATAAAGGGGTTTGAGTGACTAACATTTAACCTTATTAAAAAAATTATTTAATGTTATCCATGTTATATTTAATCTGCAACAACAATTGTATAAAGATATAAAGATATGATTATAAAGATATGTTTAGCCATTAATTTTTTAATGCTTCATTATGCAAAAATATGAGGAGAGTTTTCCGCATGAAAGACCCACTAATGGCAGATTAACGTGCCACTTCTTTTCTCTCCAATACTGTAGGAAATCAAATTAAATGAAATATGGAGGATGTTAACTGTGACAAGATAATTGACATGCAATTTTACGTTGACAGGATGCGCATAACTATGCGACAGAGCCTCCGCTAAAGACGCAATTTTATGACGTGATAGTATGTCCCAAAGCTTGCCTACTCTTCTGCTACACACTCAAAAGTAAGTACTTTTTCTTCACAAAACTTTTAGGGCATAGTACAAGTAGGCGAATAGGGACGCAGCTCAGCAGTTCAGAATAACAAATAACAAACATGTAGGAAGCCATTTTGTTGTCATGCCAGCCAACCATAAACAGGAAATTATGACACAGAGAGGACACCCATTATTAAAGTGTTAAGATCAGTAAATCTTATAAAATATCAGATATTTAGACTTTTTATGACATGAAAAAGATGTGAAACTATGAAACTGAATGCTATTAATCATTCAAAGATATGATATTTATGTGACATTTGTAAAGGTACTGTTTAGCCTGAAATGTTTGATGTTTTTGATAATGGTTGAGATGAATGAGATTAAGTTGTGTACTCTAAAAAGTCAGTGAAAAATATCCAATATACTGTGTCCAATATATGTGTTATTATGAAGGAATTTCCCATAAAACATGGGTATTTTCCCCACATTTTAAATTATGCATTGCATTGTTGTGTTTTAGGTATTAAATGAAAAGTCAAAATCTTAAAGGAAAATGTCCTGGCAGGAAATGACCAGTACTTTTCCTGTTTTTCAACAGATGTTCAAAATGTAAGGAAAATATATAACTTTTTTATTTGATAGTTTACACTTCTTATAATTTAAGACTTAAGATTTAAGCTTATCACAAAATATTTTATTTTATTTTATTTTTTATGGTATCAAAGTTTGATATGAAACATAAAAAACCAACATTAATGCAAAGATTGTGTTTTGTAGAACTTAGCAAATGCAATGTTACATTTTTTTTTTTTTTTTTTTTTTTTGGTTTTGATTTGGGCAGTAATTGTTTTAGTCTTTATGGTATTTCAGTATTTACAGGTGCTAATCAGGATAATTTTATAATTATTCCAATCAGAAATGCATGTTTTGCTTACATTTTAAATAAATAAAATTATTTGCGGAATTCCATACCGTTTTTTGACAAACACCAGCTTCATGTTGTACATACAACTGTACAAGTTTACATGAAGCAACTGGCGAAAATATATATTTTGACCACTGCCAGTTTGATGTCATTCATTTGCAATTAAAATGAATGCTAACGGATTGCTTTCTTCAGATATTATAGACCTACCTAAACTGCAGTGTGTGTGTTGTTTCCCATAAAATTGAAGTTACATCACAACTGAATTAATTGACGCCGAAATGCATGAGCTTTTTTTTTTTATGGAGGAGAAGACATGCAAATGTTCTTTTGCAGACCTGAGAAACAAATCCCATCCAAATAATGCTTTTGTCAGCTGTATGCTTGTGGAAAGATCTCAACTTAGCAAAGGACTATGCAGTGTTTCTGCAAAACACCGGGGTCAACAAAGGGACAGAGTGAGGGAGAGAAAGAGAAAAACAGAGCTGGGCGGTAGATGGGCAGCATTATGTTCCGCCCCCTGGCTCTCTGAAAATGACTAATGCTCCAGAAAGCAAACAGTAGTTCTTCTCCAACACCTACGCCAGCAGATGACAGATGACAATACTCAAGAAAATGAAAAATGTGTATAAATATAGTTCATGGGCACGACTAGCTGTTTCGACATGGCATGCCTGGTGTGCACTGCTCAGAATGGAAAAAATAAGTGGTTGGGCAGATTATTCTTGTGCTCTGATAGGGATGGAGATGAGTGGTAAACTTGAGTTCAACCAATTAACGTCATTTTAAAATTTTCTGAAGAAAATGTGAGTGGTGCTTGCTTGTGCAAAACAAGTGAGTGTTTTAGTGCACTGCCATATAGTTTCTAGGGTGATTTTAGCATTTGCTAGGAGGTTGCTAAAGGCCCCAATATTATCACAAACTGTTTTTAGTTTCACTTTCATTGACTTTTAGTTTGTATTCGTCAGTTACCAGTTTCACTTCAGTTGTCCGGTATTGTCGTTGTTATACGCTGTATGTTGCCTGCTTCTTACATTTGGATTACTTGAGTTTGTTTTTATTTAATAAATACTTTGTTTTGTTTTTCCTCATTCTCTTCATCATTATGGATCTAAAAGTTACAAGAACAACCAAACAAGTTAATATGGAGATTCCCTCCATCGACACATCTCTGATGGGAAACCGAGTACATCAGCTTCGCCCTGTGGGTTGAGAAGAAGAGAATCCCACCTCCAGTGTCCGGTCACCGCCCAGAGCCAGACCCAGCGCCCATGCCCACCGCGGATTAGGAGCCAGAGCCCCAGCCATTACCTGCCACACACATCGAACCTGAGTCAAAGCCCACAACAGAGCCAGTTGCCAAGTCCATCCCAGAAGCAAAGCCTGAGGTCCTGGCTGACCAGGTGTGTGAGCCTGTCGCAACATCCATGCCAGTGGGAATATTGGTGGTGATAAATGAGGAGGAAAGCCTAGGAGTCAGATGTAGTGCTTTCCACTCTGCCCACCCACAAACCTTCTCTGCCGCTGGTCCCTTCCTGCACTATTGTATGTTCAACACCTCATCATCGCCGCTGGTCCTGCCCAGCCCTAGTTCGTTGTCAAAACCAGTCCTGTCCATCACAGAGAGTTCTTAGTCACCACAAGTCCTGTCCTTCAGAGAGCCTGCTTCCTCACCCAGTTTTCCTCTCCTGCATGCTCCACTGAAGCCAGCCATTCCCTCATCTCCCCCTCCACCGGCTACCTTCAACCCCTCAGCTTCACTTTCAGCCCAGCCATGCAGCCCTGATCCGCCTTGGGACTTCCGGTCTCCAGCACTGCTTCCGCCTTGTCCCTCGAAGCCCTCAGTTTCACCTCGGGCCATCGACCAATCAGCACAACTGACCCTATCATCACTCCACCATCACCACAGACTTCCGAACTGTCTGTTGCGCTCCATCCCTCCACCCCTATGGCTCTGTCGGACATCTCAATCCCTCAGGCTTCACCGGGGTCCCCACTCACACCGTTGTTGCTTCAGCTCTTCGGCCTTTGGCTGCATCTCGGCAACTCGTCGCCGGGACTTCGCCTTGGTCTCCCAGTCCCTGGACGTCGGCTGGGCCTCACCATCTCCCTGCATCACCTCGCGGTGGGTCGCCTCCATCATGGCCGTCTCCTGGGTCGCTCTGGGATCTCATCAGCTGTACGTTTCTCCCTGGATCCTACCACCATAAACTCCTCCATGGCTCCTCCCACAGCCAACTCCTCCTTGGTTCCTCCCATCAACTCCTCCCTGACTTCTTCCACCATCTGCTCTTCCACCCTATGGGTTTCCAGCAACTCGCTGGTCCTACGTCCACCTCCTGAACCGTCACCCTTCTTCCTAAACCTAAACCATCCATCATGGAGCAAGGAGGGGTCGTTCTGTCACAAACTGTTTAGTTTCACTTTCATGGACTTTTAGATTGTATTTGTCAGTTACCTGTTTCCTGTGCTTCCTTTGTTTGTTTTCCTAGTCTTTTGTTGTTACCTTTGGATTACTTGAGTTTGTTTTATTTAAAGAGGGTCCTATTATGCCCTTTTACGAAGTCTTGATTTTGTTTTTGGGGTGTACTAGAATATGCTTTAATGCTTGATTATTCAAAAAATTCATTATTTTTCACATATTTTACATTAGAATGTGTCATTTTCAATGAACCCCGCCTTCTGAAATACGAAATATGCTGTGATTGGCAGTCCCGCCCCTTCATAACTGCAAGCTCTACTCTAGTGTAAATATAAAGGATGATGGCAGCAATTTCAAACCAATTCGAGCTCGATTCAGACCCTGACAATGTTAACGAACAAGAGGATCGTGCCGAACGGGTTTCATGCATGGACTTTGAAAGCAAGGATTTCACAGGACGTTTCAGAGTGGTATGTTTTTATACTTTATAGATATGATGTTATCCACCATTTAATCATGATATTTGTCTGAAAACTATGGTTATACAAACAGTAATCGATCACAAAAACATGGTTAATTTCCTAAGGTGTGGTGAACAGCCTTATACAAGCGAGAGCTTACAAAAGCTATAGTAAACAACACTAAATCAACACAAATTTTTGGGGACAGGAACACGTTTACTTCCTAGAGTAGGATTTTTCTCCATCTCTGGTAAGATAGCAATCGTGATGATAAGTGCGTTTATTAATTATTAGGGGTGCAACGGATCGCACAGTTGAGCCGTGATCCGTTCGGACCAGGCCACAAGGATCAGCACGCATGTGATTCGCGGATTAACTGCTCAGTTTAACCATCATAGAGTGAAAGTTTATCATTTTGGACATGTTTTGTCTTGCCAATTTACATATTCAAATGATTAAACTATTTTAAACGCGGAAGAAGAGGCGACAATCGGGACTCGAATTGATTCCTCTTTCGCGTTTACTTGCGCTTGAGCGGACATATACACACAAAATGATGTCAAAATACCCGTTTCAGCAAGTATTCTCTCGGTTATGTCATAAGTGAACAGTTGAGAAAGAAACCGGATGTGTGGCAGTATATTCGGTCCATGCATTCGGTCTTAAAGTGACAGCAGCATAACATTCCTGCTGTTGTCTGTGTCATTAATGTTAATGTTAATGATATGTTAATAAAATTAAAAACACAGCTTTAACAACGATGAACCTATTTAATTTCTACAATGAACAAATAGTGTTATTTTACATTTAGGCAGCTTGTAGGATAAGTGTGCCGCGTAAAGTGTGAGTACCAAGCAGCATCCCTTGAGAACGAGACCAAAAAAGTTATGTGCACCCCGGTCTATAATTGACTCTTATGAGTCAATTCTTTTTAGTTAATTAAAAAATATACAGCTCGACCAGTGAAGTCCGATTCCCAAATGAAAGACTCTTATGTGCTGGTTCTTTTTACTGAATCACAAGCGCTTATGAATCAGTTGTATCACTTTTTCTATTAATTTGACCATTATTAATTCGAACCATAAGTCATTATTTTTGTCTTATTTTGTGTTGAATTGAACTTAGGGCTGGTGAGACCTAAATAAGAGATAAAGTATGAGTTGTGGATTTTTTTTAAAGAATAAAAAAACAGTGCCTTTACAAACATAACCAATTATTAGTTTAGCGTTTATCATTTGATGTCTATGTGTGAATGTGACTGTCATCATTAATCCAATGATTGGCTTGTCAAAATGTCTGTCTGTCTGTGTTTGGAAGGGTGTTAGTGGGTGGGTGATGTGACCTACATATATGCACATGACTACTCATTAGCATAGCCCCCATAATCCTCAAACACATAATAAATAGTGACTTGAGTCACACAGACAGGTCAGTGAGAGAAGGCCATTTACATTATTTACATTGGCTCTTTTGTTTGTCGTCAACTGCCTTACTTACGTCCTTACCAGATGTCTGTCTCTTGCTTTATCTTTCCTTTGTCTTAATTAATCTCTGTCAGATGATAAAATATTGGCTGGTTTATTCTTCTTACAGTCCAAAATGCTTATGTTAATGAAATACAGTATAGTCAGTGATAAGTTTATTTTTGTAAGTTATTGGATAATGTTATTAGAGTTATATTAAATGTAAATATAATACCAGTGAAAACATTAAGTCAGTTCTACTAAAAAGAGTCCTTAATTACCATCTATATAATGACAAATGCATATTTCAGAAAAATGTAATTTAGTACCCAAACAATAAAGATCAGTGTGTGAAAACATGGATGGATGGATGGATGGATGGATGGATGGATGGATGGATGGATAGATAGATAGATAGATAGATAGATAGATAGATAGATAGATAGATAGATAGATAGATAGTTAGATAGATTTGTTTGAATTTTGAGGACGTTTAGTTTTTACGTTGTTTTTGTATTTTAAAATGAAGTATTATTATGCATTTAGAGGTTCTTGGATACCAACATCGTGCTGATGCCACTACTCATAGCGGGGCCCCATGTAATAGTTTGCAGAGGGCCCCCAAAATCTTCAGTATGCCACTGCTGGGAGGTCTTTAGTGTTTTTAGGTCACTTGACCGAGATTGCGCCAGTGTTAATCTATTTCCTTTTTTTTTCCCTCTGCAGTCCTTCGCTGTACACTCATTAATCACAGACAGAAATGATAGATGGTGTGCACACCAGCAATACCATCTATTACTATGCATATCTCCCTCCCTCCCTCTCTCTCTCTCTCTCTCTCTCTCTTACTCTCTCTCTCTCTTACTCTCTCTCACACACACTCACACACTCACTCACTCACACACACACACACACACACACACACACACACACACACACACACACACACACACACACACACACACACACACACACACACACACACACACACACACACACACACTACTTTACAATGATGCACCACCACAAAGATGCTGTGCTTGACATTAAACGCAAGAATGACTGTCCTAGCATAATGGTGCATTGCTGATTCCTCACAGCTGCTTCTCCAAACACGGATAAGAAATCCTTGTCACTGGCACGGAATGTCATTTTCACACAGATCTTAGCATTTAAAGACCCGCTGAAATCAAAATGGGAGTTTTGTGGCTTTTAGTTCATGTCTATTAGCTTTGAAGGCCATTTGTATGCTAGCGCACTACTAAAAATTGACAGAATTATCTCTTGAATCTAAAATGTACCATGTTTCTTGCACAGTAAAATGAAAAAGAATATTGTATTCATATAATATTATATATCATGTCCATATTTGGAATGTCCCTTCCCGCTAAGAATTTGAATGGTAGCATAGTCTCAAATGGAACATTAATATTTTTTGCTACAAGTTAAACTGTTTTTTAGTTAAGTGATATACAGCATTTAGCTTTAGCATGTTTGCTAACAAGTCCAATTATGTTACAAGCACCCCAAAAATTGTTTTTAAAAAAATGGTATTTGTATAAATAAATAAAAACATGTATTTTGTCTACTTTTCTAATTGAAGTATCAGAAAAATCTACAGTGTTGAAATAATGTGTTAGCATAAGTTAAGAACAAGTGAAAAAGCAGTAAGACGAAATATTCAAGATACAATCTATGAAAAGGTCTTAATAGCTTACGCAGTGTTGCTGCTCAAGTCAATTTATCTTGTTTTAAGAATTTTTAGAGTTTTTTACGGGAAAACGTACAACGTTGGGCCGATGATGGTAGTCCACAAGTAATTTTATGAGGTTTTTAACAATAAGATTGGTTTAAAGTTGATTTTCTACCAATGATCTTTACTTTTTTCCTTCAGAGAACAACTGAATTTGAACACCTGGATGCTTATACGGGGAGTTTGCTTGGTTGGCTAACACAGTTTGAATCGATACACACTGACTGATGGGTAATGTGGAGAGTCTCCTCTCAGGGTGTGATTGCGTGTTTTGTTCACTTAATGGCTTAATAGCTCCAGGGTAACTGAGCTGCCTTGTTGGCAGCAGAGATGTGTGGAAATAACCTTAATAAAATACAGAAGGGTGTGTGTGTGTGTGTGTGTGTGTGTGTGTGTGTGTGTGTTATAAGGAGGAGAGGATGGACCATTCATAGATAAATTAATAGGAATTGTGATGCTCAAATCAGCAGTAGAACTGTAAGTCGCCTTTAAAAGGAAGTTTGTTTACTTCAAAACGCGCAAATGTGTGCAGACCAACCTTAAAAAACACTATCCTTGCATCCAACTATGCCTACTTTTCTACTATATAGTAGGCAAAAAAAAATAGTATTATGTCCGAATTCACAGTTCTCATAAAACAGAAGGCGGTACCCTACTGTATTGCCTACTATTTCCGGCAAGATTCCGAAGTGTGCATGGACACTTTACAATCCCATGAGGCTACGGGAGAGGATTTGTGAATGGCAGTGAAGCTACACGTTGTTAGGTCACATGATAATTACAACAATGTGAATGTAGTTTTTTCCAAATTAAATATATACTACGCACATTCATACTATATAGATAGCACTACAATCCTCCTGTAATCAATAATTGTATCCCTTAAAAACCCCAAATGACATATTTTAAAGTTTTTTTTCCTTAAAAAAAGGATTCATGCCTTCAAATAGCTTGAATGTAACTCTACACCCTTGCCTCATTTAGTTTACATGGTTCTATGAATATACAAATTAGCCCCGCCTCCACTCACTCACACCAGCTCAGAGATCCACTCGTTGAAGTGATTGGTTACAAGGTAGTTTGTGACATCAGAAACACCAGCGATTTCAGAGTGTTGACTTGTGAATTTACACATGTCTTAAAGCACATTGAAAACACAACATAGACATATGAATAACATTAAAAACTTGATTTTCACCACAGGGGGGACTTTAAAGATTTATTTTTGATGATTTTTGCCTTTATTGTGATAGCGTAGTATAGAGTGGACATGCAGGAAGCAAGGTGGGAGAGAGAGGGGGGTGGGATTGGGAAGCGCACCAGTGTTAAATGACTGCGCGCTGCCCACGAGGCTATCGGCACCGACAGAAAACACTTATTTAATGGTCGCAAAGTAAGTCTTCATCGAATACCTAGTAGCACCTATTTTGACAGTATGCGATTTTCAACGCAGCTAATTTTTTAGCGTGATCTGAGCTATACTTTGAGCTATGTTGTCAGATTATTTTTTTTACTTCATCTTGACAAACCATTTAGTTGATTATGATCTTTCCCCATTTAAGACTACACAGGAGCGTGCATTTGTGCCTACCTAGTAGAAAATAGCTGTGCAAGGGCATTTCCAAGATGGCCACCAAGTGAACTGATTTGCTAAGAGTTAAATTATTGGGGCGTCTTCAGACATTGCACCAGCAACAAGAATAAAATCAATCCTAACACAACACCTCTCTTTCTCTGCCTCCCTCCCTTTCTGCTCTTTCTTATTCTCTAGAGAGAGCCTCTCTTTTAATTCAGTGAGCTTGCCATGCTAAAACAAAAAAAAAGACATGCTCCCTGTGCTGAAGCTGTGTCCAATTACTGTGGTGGGGGGATGGGCACTGCAGGAGTGGAGAAGGATTGTGACCTGCAGAGATCCTACGCTCCGGAGAAGCCAGAGATAGGAAATCATGTGTGGAAGCAGTCTGTGAGAATCACTTATCATTGGCCCATTTCATCCAGCCATAGAGCCACTCTCTGGATTCTCGAGACAAGTAAATGTTAGGGAAGTTAGGAAGAGTCAAACGTTGTCCGTATGTCTCCTTCCCCATCACTGTCTACACTTTGTTTTACTTGCAAGCCTGAAGAAATACCCCAACAGTAGCTATCTCCCAACAGTATAAGTCACATTTCACAACATACGTCTTTCCCAATGCTACACCATCATATCTCTACAACGATTGATGTGACAATAATACAGAATGGATCGCAAATTAGAAATGGTTGTTATTTAATAACAAACAATGCTCATATAGAGGACGTCCAAGGGAATTGTTCAGATTAAAGCATGTCAATAACGAGACCACAACTTGCATCAGAATCTGAAGCGTGCATAACAATAATCATCTCAATATGTTGGGTTATGTCCAAAGAGATAAATCAGAAATAATTGTGCACCCTCTTCCTATTTTCTAAAACTGAAGCTGGTAATTTAGGCCAACAATGCAAGGCAAGAGAATGCAAAATTCCCATTAGGATGTGAAGATTTACTGCATCATGTTCCACATAAAATGACATAAAATGATGGGTAAAGAACCCAGAGACTCCATGAAAATGGAGTCTGCATGGTAAGGACATATCAACATATTTACAGTCAACATTGCATCCAAGGATAAGCCAAGAACTAGCTCCCATCTAACCCACAAGTCACATGCTAACCTCTTAATGTTTTAGTTTGATCATAGATGATCCCAAGTAAAAGTTGAACTCAGCCATTACTTTGTTAGAAAACTAGTTCTGTTAGAAAAGTTGTATGTGTTGTTCTCGGCCGAGTTTTGGGGTTAGATCTGCCTTCTCCACCATTGAATATACTTAGCTAAATTAGCATCCTCAAATCAATTTCTGCACAATTTTTGGGTTTCAAGTTTCACAGGTTTTTATCAGCACTTCTGGAAAGCCATGTTTACAAGTCGCTACTCCAGCACTTACGAGGAAAAACTTGTCTTTAGTTTCTGAGGTTCATGGCACTGAATCTTTCAAAGAAATTCAAGTTTAATTTAAGACACTTGCAAGTAAACAAGATATAGCTTGTTGATTCAAGTCCGGAATGTGTCACGTAAAAAGCAAACCGTGATTAGTCATTTTAGATGTCAGTCAGAGAGCTGTTTCCTGTATAAGTGGGCGGTTCTTGGCTAGAACAAGATGTTATGCAGATACTCAAGAATCTGGCTACATATGGCTTTGAGGAACATGCTTCTGCGATCACTCGTCAAATTCATCAAACACCAAAGTTGTGGTTAGCTTTGCATGTACACAAGCCCGATTCTGAAGCAACTATAGTTGCATGGCCCTGTGGATTCATACATTCGTGTTTGACAATGTGATTTTCAATTCATATTTCTATATATTTTTAGGCAGTTGTGGCCTAATAGTTAGAGAGTCGGATTTGTATCCCGAAGGTCACAGGTTCAATTCTCAATGAATGAAAATGTAGCTGGGGGGAGTGAAAGACAGCACTCTCTTAGTTACCCTTAATACCCACGGCTGAGGTGCCTTTGAGCAAGGCATCTAACCCCCAATCACTCCCCGGGCGCCGCAGCGAATGGCTGCCCACTGCTCTGGGTGTGTGTGTTCACTACTCACTACTCCTAATGTATGTGCACTAACTTGGATGGGTTAAACGCAGAGGACAAATTCCAAGTATGGGTTACCGTACTTGGCCTTCACGTCATGTCACTTTTTAACTTCATTGGACTGCCTGGAGTACCTTTATTGTAGGTCCTGTGCTAAATTCACAGAGGATTCTACAATTTGGTTACGTAATTAATCCCCTTGTCGGGTTGAAGTGTTTATCAAGGCAGGCTCAGCAAAAAGTTATATTGAAGGCATGTAACGGCTGCAAATAACAATTGGCACTGACTGCATTTCTTGTGATCAGGCATGATTTTCATCTTAATTAATTCCTTGCCTTAATTACACAATGATATAATTAGTCTTGTTTATTTTAGCAGGTTTGGTGATGTGTGTATGCAGAGTACTTGACCTCCCAAATAGACACAGAGTTCCCAATCCTAATACATGTAGTACTTTTCAGTATTGGAATTGGTTGAGGTTCCTCGGGGGGACCTTAGTTTGGGGCATGTTTTATATTTTTAAACCATAGATACAGAAAGTCCCACTATATTTATGTATGAAATCTGCATAGCGTTTAGAGGCTATTATCTGAATAAAATTGGGAAATCTTCCACATTTTGAACTGGACCCCCCACCCTAAAAGCTGGACCTCCCCATTTCCAACCCGGAAATCCCAGACATCCTGCATCAATAGTTGTAACTCAGATGTTGGTATATTATGAAAATCCCATTTGAAAAGTGCTATAGGCAATTCAGAAAGAGTAAGTGTCGCTTCAGTTATCTCATCAATATTTGCAGAGGAATTACAGAGATCCTATGTTGTACCTGTTGAAAGACACATATATCAATATCTGTGTGTAAAGCTTTGCCACTGTTGAAATGAGGCACTTGACTTTGACACTGTAGGATTCAAGGATGGACCTTGTGTTTGATGAATGTTCTTCTTCCAGTTTAACCTGTTCAGGAGTCATTGCTCAGAAAGTTGAGTTCTGAATGCTCTATTTGCCCTTGTCGCAACATGCAAGTCAAACATCAAGAAAGTTACTTGTCTTGTATGCCCTTTAGACCCAAAGTATAGAGACATCTGTTTAGTCAAAGGCAAGATTCAAAACTATACTAATAGCCTACATAAAATAATATTAAACTAGTTTTTTAATATTTGTAATTTTTATAATATAATGTGTAGCCCATTTTGTTTTGTTTTTATTCTGAATTAAATAAAACAACAGTGTTGTTTGCCAATGGAACAACACGTGTCAGGGTGTTTCCAGGTTTTCTAGTTTTCTATGTGTTTGCTAGGGCATCGCTATATTGTGACTCGGGTGTTCTGGGTAGTTATTAGGGTATTCTGGATGATTGCTAGGTGTTATGGGTTGTTGTGAGATCTTTTTTAGATGATTGCTAGGATGTTCTGGGTAGTAGCAAAGTCCCTTTAAGGTAAGTCATTTGGCGGCCATTTTTGAAACGCCTCTTGGGCAGCTATTTCAGTCTGCGAAACTTCCAATTCTCCAAAGCTGTTCACCAAGCTTACAAAAAAAAAAATCATATTTGAAATCACCAATGAAATCAACTGTCTCATACATTTTGTTTATCAAAACCATGGCAACAAAAAAACAAAAACAAAAAACAAATCATGACCAAAAAAAACACTATTTTTTTCAAACTGGACCAGCCAAAGTCCTATCACTTTTCTCAGAACACTGACTGTTTCTATAGCAACTGGCCCTTCTAACTGCAGCTGCAGTGATGAGATGACAATCAGTGATTGGCTCTTTTATTTAGAAGGCGGGACTTATTCCACCATATTGTGGGTTGCACTTTCTCCCATTCATAGTAACATGAGTGCACCGTCTTTCTATATATAAAGTCTTTGGTAGTAGCCGCAGCATGTTCTGGGTGGTTGCAAAGGTAGTTGCTAGGGTGTTCTGAGTGGTTGCTAAGGCATTACCAGGTGGTTGTTAGGGTACTCAGGGTTATTGCTAGGGCATTCCTAGCTGGTTGTTAGGGTGTTCTTGGTGGTGCTTGGGTATTTTGGGTGGTTCAATGGTGGACAATGTAACTACTAAAGTGCTCTGGGTGGTTGCTAAGGCATTGCTAGGTGGTTGTAGTACCAGATGAGTTGCATGCTAAATTTTTATACTTAAAAGTAGGGTTTTCACATTTTTTCAATATAATTTACATATTGCATACTGAACTAATTGTTTTAATTCACCAAAATCTTTCCGTTTAGTTGACACTGTCATGGTACATTTTAGAAATGGTGAAAAACGCTTAATTATTCTCACCCTCCAGCAAAGACAGGAAGATCTCCAATGGGTTGTGAACTTGTCCAAAAACCAGTCTTCCTTGAGAGAGGAATAGAAAAGAGTGTATTTCTACTGCTTACTTTCACAGCGTCAGGAGACAAGGACGGAGGTGGTTACACATTAGCGGGCTCCTAATTAATGCAAAATTTGAAGGTGGGGGAGGAGCTAGGGTAATTAGGGATTAAACAGAGGTTGTTATGTTGTTCCTATTTGATGGGATTATTTACACACCAGGTTTTAATCACCGCCGTCCAGATGTCATTGAAGACACAACCTTTGGCCATAGCCGAGTGGTTGTTGGAAGCAGACCTCTCAACCAAACCCTTTCTAATTACCTCATTTGGCCTTTCCTCTCCGGAGCTGTTCTCAGGTTTTAGTGTGTATGTGGTTCAGTGAGTTGGCTTCATTTATCCAATGCTTGTTTGTTTTTAACACCTGCACGCTTTCTCAAAGGAGCGCTGATTGCGGTTGGATTGGTCTTGTACTTGTAAGCAGGACTACACTACAATGACTTTTCTATTTATAAAAGCTTGAGGAGCATTGCTTGAGGAGTTGGTTGGCACGCTGACAAATGCTTGTGGTCAAATGTCAGCTCTGCCTCGTAATTGATCAAATCTGACAATCATCTACAGTATTTAAGACATCTCACTTGTAAATGCCATTCATACATAAGAGGGATGCCAAAAGACAGTGCCTAGGTAAGTTGATATCGACAAAAAAAAATATTAACATTTCCAGTCTTGTTGTACTGAGTACTGACTACATTCAGTATCTAATTGATATTTCACTGTTTCTGAATGCTCAACCGTATGTTGCAGTTTTGTGAGCGGTATGAACAAACGGTGGGTGGTCCGTATCATCTACAGGCGGGACGCCCAACCTATCCAATGTACTGAGTTGTTCTCTAGGAGTTCATTGTACTTCAATACCATGCTGTCGAACCTGTCTGTAGCTGCTTCTGTTTGTCAATATTTGCATGTAGGATGATGTTGCCAGCAACGCCCCCCCCCCCCCCCCCCACATCCCATCCCCCGCCCTCCTCCTTTCTCTCCACTGTATCGCATGTGTCAGTGAGGAGCTAATCCGCACAGTCTATTTGCCCCCTTGTTTTGTTTGGTTTCTAATTTCGCCGCTGTTGGAAAATTACACATAATTGCAGCCTACAAATGCTAATGCCCCCCCCCCCTTTCTTATTCACCCTACATCTTCACTGCTAACAGCCCCCCCCCCCCACTGCCTGTCTCTTCTCTGCAGCCAGTAATTGTTAGTGTTGAAGAAATTCTTCATCCTATCCAAACACACTCGAAAACAGAACACCATAATACACTGATTGACAGTGAGTGGACGTTGTAGGTTAATTTAGTTGTTGACGCAGCAAAACCACAATGTATTCACTGTAAAAGACAGAATAAAGGGAGATGCATATGTTGTCTAGGTGGCATCTCATGCACCTCACCGCATACTGGTGAGAAATGGCAATTTGAAACGTATAGTTCACCTAAAATTGGATGACTTTAGTTCTTCTGTGGATTACAAAAGGAGATATTTTGTACAGTGTTCACGCTGCTGTTTTACATGCATGTCTGTCAAGCTCACAAAAAAACAACAACAAAAGCATCCCATAAAAGTAGTCCATTATTTTAGTATTATTTACGTACTATTATAGTATTAATTAATATTTTGAATCAACTTTGTTTATGAATGTTTCTCATGGTGGGTTGCGACAAAATAAAATAAAAAATATATAAGGGGCCATTTACACAACACCTACTAAAAACGGAAAAAATGTATGCGTTTCAGCCATTAATTTACACAACAACCGCGTTTTGGCAGCCTGAAAATAAAAAAAATTTGAATGCGAATTGGCAGTACAAAAATGCGAATTGGTAAAAAAAAAACGGTGACGTCATGTGCATGTGTCTTACGTGTTTAGTCTATAGGCACGTAGTGTTTCTTTAGAAAGTCACATCGCCAACTACTGGCTGGCAGTATAATACAGCGTTGTTAATCGTTTTCGCGGACCCTGTGTGAACGAGGATCGTTTTGACAACGTTGTCGTCTGAACGCGAAAAACGCAAAGTAAAAACTTTTTAGTATTTCAGTTTTCAGTCATTATTCTAACACAATAAAAAATGTCTCACCTCAGAAAAATGAACTTTCCTGTCCTGTCAGCCATTATCTGTGCTCGTAGCGTGCTGCGCGTACTCTTCAATTGCACACGCAAATGTGGAGGCGTGCGCTGTATATCACTTCACTATAGTATAAAAAGAGCTAAATAAATTACGAGCATGCAACATCGTAGTTATGTTGTCAATTAATAAGTCATGAAACTACCAAAAAGTACCAATAAATCACGTAACTTGTACTTCATGTAATAGCTAGGAAGGATTTGCATGCAGGTGTGTTCTATTCTATTCATCAGGAGCAGTTTCAATATGTTTCATTTACACTTCATGTTAGTATTGTGTATTTCCTAAATTGTGCATTTAGGATAAAATGTCCTTAATTTGTTATTTGTTGGAAAAAAATCTGTAATTCTCAAATCACACTGGTGCTTGCACATATTCAAATTTTTCATTTTACCTTTAATACATTTTAATGTGGGCCAATGGAAAATGTAGCTTGTTAAATTTAGCTTATTAATTCATTTTTTTCAGTATTTGGTGCACCCCCTGCAGTATCACAGCAGACCCCCTATGGGTTGGAGACCCCCTGTTGAAGACCCTTGGTCTATGATATTTTGGTCCCTATAGATATCTCACTGACACATGGATATTTTTCAACTTGGCATCATAATGGCTTTGATGTCAATAATGCCAAACAATATTAGTTTCCACACGTCGTCTAACTAATTATGACCCATTAAGTTTGAATATATTGAACTAGTTCTAATACTCTTTGAGAGCTACACCGAAGCCATTAACATTATATCAAAAAACAGCAGTGTAAACGTTCTTCGAAACTTGTCCTTTTTTGATAATAGATAATAGAGGGAGACTTGATGACAGAATTTTCATTTTTGTGTGAACTATCCCTTTAATTCACATAGATCCACAGGTCTAGATTCACATTAATAGGTTTTATAAATGAGAATACTGAAATTAAGCACAAGACACATGGAAACATGACCTTGGAAAAGAGCGGTTTTCAAAAGTGAGGTGTTGTGGGAGTTGAGTGAGACCGAGAGATAGAGCGAGACAGTGAGGGAGGGCATAAAGAGGTCATGAAAGTGGTTATGAAAGCTGTTGTGACCTAATCTTCAGTGTTTATGGCTTTTTTCAGTTGCAGAGATGCAGGCTGAAATTAGAGTGGGTAATGCCACAGAAGCACAGCAGAGACGACGGCAGACAAGAAGTAACTGCAGTTCACCGTCCCTCTTACTCCTACTGAATTAAATCACTAAACTTATTTTAAACAACGGCTGCATAACATTTCATTGCCTGCCTATTTAAACACTGCAATTTATGCAGAATAACCTTAGAAAAAGCCTAAATTCCAGATTGACACCAGGGTAGACCTCATGATATCAGGTATGGTGCGTTATAACAACATATGTTTTTACATTGCTTTAACTCATCAAATTAAGTTAAGCAATTTTCAACTTTTTTTATAAGTTATACAAGATTCAACTAATTTTTAAAGTCAGTTTAATGCATTTTAAGTTGAAATGACTTAAACATCCAAGTTGATCCAAGTTTAAGGCAGCATCTTTTATTTTTATACAGTGTTGGCGATGTACCTTTTCTATAACAAATACAGCAATGTTTTTTAACTGTACTTATACAGAATAATGAATAAAAAATGTGCTTCAGTTTTTTTGTGTGCTTTTTTATGTTTTTAATCAAGTTATGAAGGTGCTATAACCTGAGTCGTTATATATTCTATCGCAATTATACAACATTATCGTACTTTGTACATGAAACTCATCTAGTTTTATTGTAAATAGAAAAAATTATCAATGTTGCATCCATTGCGTCTGCCATGTTTTCTCACTGATGCCCCCAACTCAGAAACTCGGGCCTCAAAGAAAATCAAGAGTTTCTCTCTTGTAGATACTACATTGTGGTGCTGTTCATGTGCGTTAACGATACCACCTTTCCAACATGACTTGAGCACCATTAGTTACAACACAGCCATGAACTGATTTTCTACTTGATAATCAGTTGCAGCTGGTATAATGGGAGGAGCATTCTCATTCTTTGAGAGCCTCTGATTGGACAAAATCGTTTTAGTGCAACATGTAAAACATTTTTTTGCTAAAAATGTATTTTGCCGTACACTAGCGTATGGATATTGCAAAAAATACTTCTAAAGGTTTTAATTGTTGTTGTTTTTTACTTTGTTTTCCAATAAAATATATTTAAAAAAAGCTTGAAGGATCTTTCTGCTGCTTTTGACACAGTTAACCACCAGATCCTTCTGTCAATCCTCAAGACGAAGGGCATCTCAGGAGCCGCACTCCAATGGTTCAAGGCTTACCTCTCAGGTAGGTCCCGGGTGTCGTGGAGAGGTGAGGTGTCTAAGTCGCATCATCCAGCTACTGGAGTGCCTCAGGGCTCAGTGCTTGGACCACTTCTCTTCTCATCCACGTCATCACTAGGATCTGACATTCAGAAACAAGTTTTTCTTATCACTTCTATGCTGATGACATACAACTCATACCTCTCATTCCAGCCTGATGATCTGACGGTTGCTGCTCGCATCTCAGCCTGCCTGACAGACACTTCTTGCTGGATGAAGAACAACCACCTTCAACTCAACCT
This sequence comes from Phoxinus phoxinus, assembly GCF_949152265.1. Lineage (NCBI taxonomy): Eukaryota > Metazoa > Chordata > Actinopteri > Cypriniformes > Leuciscidae > Phoxinus > Phoxinus phoxinus. The sequence goes on along the minus strand of NC_136895.1, from coordinate 14,849,365 downwards.
TACAAAGACAGAACTGCTTGTGGTCTCTCGGCCAACCAAACACGCCATCACCACTTCTCCATTCAGCTAGGCTTGTCAACCATAACTCAATCCAGGACAGCCAGGAACCTTGGAGTTGAGATTGATGATCAGTTGAACTTCACAGACCACATTGCTAGAACTGCCTGGTCCTGCAGATTTGCCTTATACAACATTAGGAGGATCAGACCCTTTCCATCAGAGCATGCTACACAACTATTTGTCCAAGCTATTGTTATATCCAGACTAGACTATTGTAATGCTCTCTTGGCAGGCCTTCCAGCATGCAAGTCAAACCTCAACTGATCCAGAATGCTGCAGCTAGAGTGGTCTTTAACAAGTCGAAGAGAGCGCAAGTCACACCTCTCTTCATAAACTTGCACTGGTTGCCAATTGCACTGGTTGCCGCTCGCATCGAATTCAAGGCACTGATGTTTGCCTTCAGAACAACCACTGGCTCTGCACCCCTATACCTAAACCTATTACTTCAGAACTACATGCCATCCAAAAGCTTGCGTACTGCAAGTGAACGGCACCTTGTGGTGCCATCCTAAAGAGGCACAAAATCACTTTCACGGACCTTTACCTTGACTGTTCCAGGCTGGTGGAATGACCTGCCCATCTCTACCCGAGCTGCTGAGTCTCTAGCCATTTTCAAGAAACTGCTGAAGAAACATCTTTTTCGACAACACTTGACCCATTAATACTAACACTTACTATTTAAAAAACAACAACCTTGCTACGTGTACTGTGCTGGCCAAACTGGGACTGGTCACGGCACTTGCATATTGTTGCCCTACTGTTGGTTTGATTGCTTCTATTGCTCTCCTCATTTGTAAGTTGCTTTGGATAAACGCGTCTAAAAGATTAAATGTAATGTAAATGTAAAATCTTTAAAACAAGATAAATTTACTTGAGAAGCAAGCAACACTGCATAAGATATTATACTTGCTTGGTCTGGAGGTTGGTAAGATTTTTTTTTAAGTCTCTACTCACCAAGGCTACATCTATTAGATTAAAAATGCAGTAAAACATTTATATTGTGAAATATTATTACAAATTAAAATAACTGTTTTCTATTTGAATATATTTTAAAATGTAATTAATTTCTCTGATGGCAAAGCTGAATTTTCAGCATCATCACTCCAGTCTTCAGAGTCACATGATCCTTCAGAAGTCATTCTCATTTACTTTCAATGTTGAAAACCGTTGTGCTGCTAAATATTTTTGTGGAAACGACGAATCATAAAAAACAGCATTTATTTGAAATCAAAATCTTTTGTAAGTCTTTACTGTCACTTTTGATGCAGCCTTACTGAATAAAATTAGTTTCTTTTAAAAAAATCGAAATATTGATTCAGATATTGTTACTAGTAAATTCGGCAAAAATACTATTTATCTATTGGTTAATATTATTCAATACTTAGGCTTAGGTCGTTGAGATCAGCAGAAAAGGAAAGTTGTTTCAAAGGAGGTGCACAATAAGATCAAGAACATGTATTTATAAGTTTAACAGTGTCATATATTGATGTACCTACTGAAACAAGGTGCTTTTACAATTAAATTACCCTCCATTCTTTTAAATTAAGTCATGCATATATTAAGATGATGAATAAGAGTAGCAGAATCGCATCTGCCTGTCTGGGGTTTCACTCAGCACTCGAACGCACCGTCGTTACGAACTAATCAAAAGCAGGTATTGCTAAGAGCAACAAGAAAAAGCCTATTCGTGCATGAAAAAAGTCCCACCACATTGTGGCGGACCATGCATGCCATTTCGGTGATGTAGATAGATGGAACAGGGCCTCTCCGACTTTGGAGCTGTCGGGGGAAGCAGAAAAAGAAACGATATTCTGTGACGAGTACAAGCGCATCTGGTTTTCTCGCATCAAATAGTTGATTTTTGAGCATTTCGGATGGGGACAAACGAACGAGACTGCGCAGCTTTATGGCGCATATATGGTAGATGACATTAGCGGCTTGATTGCACGGTGAGAAATGCCAGCGCAGGAATTTTCCTGTCTCTTTCTGTGGCGTATTGTCACCACATCTCGTCTTAGCGTGTTGCATTGTTGACTGTGTTTTCGTGGGTCAGGCCAGCTAACAAGATCTGCCTGTTCCCTTCCAAGGGCCTCAACACCCCTAAAACTACGCATACAAAAACACACACACACACACACACACACACACACACACACACACACACACACACACGCGCACACACGCACACACACAACCCTCCCCCACTGCGAGCAGAGGAGGCATGTGGACAAACCGCAGGCAGGGAGAGGTACACAGGGCCAGGGCTATACTCTCCCTGATTACTGCAGGAAAAACACCATTGCCAAGCCGTTTCTCTCGCTTGCTCTCTCTCAAACTGCTGTCTTGCACAGATACGTGCACATTCAGCCTGTTGTTTTCACGCAAAACACACAACAACACTGACAGACACGTAATTGGGCACATACATATGCTTACCCAACAGGCTACCGGCACACACACACATACACACACACACACACACACACACACACACACACACACACACACACACACACACACACACACAGACGCACCCACACAGAGATGTTCATTATTTCTCCAGAAACACACACACACAAACATTCGCTTGCACATAGTTCTTCAGTGACGTCCGCCACACACACCCTCCTCTCTGACTTACTACTGCGGCTCACTCACTCACACACACACACACACACACACACACACACACACACACACACACACACACACACACGCACATGCATACGCACACCTTCACACACTCTTAAACCCATAATACACTCAGACTCCTGTGAGATTCCCACACACACTCCCGGAAACGAGCTTCTTTTGTCAAATACTCACTCTTGCACGTTCACACTCGAACACATACACACGACACCTTTTTTTTTTCTCACATTGCATACAAATATTTTCTTTCTTAGTATTTTTGTCTTGTTTGCCAGTACAAACTCATCCTTAAATAAATAAAAATATATATTTATAAAAAAAAATATATATATTTACTTGAGAAGCAAAATATTGTTAATACAGTATATATATATACCGTCAGAATGAAGTGAGTTTATACTTAAAAAACTCACACACACAAAAAATGTCAATGGGAAAACGATTATTTTCTGACACAAAAGGCAGATATTTTGTTTTGTTTTAAACAAGGCTTAATATCTTTTGTAATTTTGCTTCTGAAGTAAATGTATCTTGATTTAAAGTCGACATGAAATGGAAGTTGCTAGTCTTTTGTACTCTATTGTGATGTATATCCAAGTGAAACGACTTCACGAACAAGAACAAATATAGGGCGGGACTTGATTTGATTGGATGGTTATGGCTTGCTATTGGTCGATCTCATGTGATTAACAGGTTGTCCAACCCGATCTCACAGCAATTTGAACGTATTTTACGAGGTGGCTAATTTGTTTGAATAGTATGACATCACTCGTACCAATGCGCACGATTTTTCAGAAGCTTCATCAGGAAGGCCGATCACTGGGGTGTAGACAAATCATACAAATTCGTACGTATTTGCAACTTCGTAAAATAAGTACAAATTACTGTGAGATTGCGTTGAGTTGTGTGTGCCGCACTAGTGCCAGTAAACATGTCGTCAGAGAAGAGAAGAGAAGAGAAGAGAAGAGAAGAGAAGAGAAGAGAAGAGAAGAGAAGAGAAGAGAAGAGAAGAGAAGAGAGTCTACAAAAGGGAGGGACATTTGTTTTGATTAAAGATTATGAGGCACATTAATTAAAAAAAATATGTGCAAAAGGATAAATCATTTATAATAAATACTGCAATATTCCATAACAAACAAGAACTGTCAATTTTGATTTCATGTGACTTGAAGTGACATGAAGTGTAAATTGTAGCTAAGTATTTACTTTTGTCTTGATTTTGGAAGGAAATCTGTGGAACTGAATTAAACATGGTAAAATGGGTTAAATAGCATTTTCAAATTAGGCAAAACGTATATTAATATGTCGCATTAGCAGCAGTTGGTCATTAACACAATACATCTTCATAAAGCGTTATGTCCTCCACGTGCTTTCCACGTCCATGCCTGTTTACATATGCATGTAAATATCATATGTAAATCAGGAAATGCGTGTATATATATATATATATGCACAAGGTGTGTTACACTGGGAATTACTCTGCTGAGTTTTCAGCCCTTAATAGCCTTATTATCGTTTTCTTCCCCAGGACTTATATATTCAGTCTTGTTTGGCATAAAAGAAGATGATGAGCCTCCTTTTACACGTTTGAATTCCACAAATTTCTTGTCCTCCTGAAAGCTTCATGAAGGCTTGTTCTTCATCGCCATCTCAGATACCACACTTTTACGGGCTTCATTTATTTTCAGAGGAAGGAAAGTCCTGAATTCATGGTCTTAATTTTTTGTAATTTTTTTTTTATTATACTTTCAAAAACTTCAAAGTTTCATAGCTGGAGTTATGAATTGGGAAGTGTGGCTCAAAGCATTAATTTTAACACATAAACATGTATAAATTAGCTTATATTCACTTCAAAAGTGACAGAGCACTCATAAAGACTCTTAAAGAATAGACTACATTTTTAACATTTCATAAAGCATCAGAGACACAAATCCCACGATATTTCCATATTTTTTAGATAAACTATTATCTAATATACAAATAACTCACCATGGAAGTTAGCCAGATTAAAACACCTTGAATGTATTTTTTTTCTCAACCATGTTGACCATGTTTACCAATTATTATCATTTACATTTTATTTAGATTTAAAAAGAATACAGCTTAATTTTGACAATAAAAAACATTTTTAAGCCTTGCGGGCTCTTGTTATTTGCACTCGAATCACAGAAAGTGCCATTAATTGCTCATTTGCGCATAAACATTATAAATTATATTGACTTCAGAAGTGACACCCACAAAGACCCATAAAAAATATTGCCATCAATGAACAACAAATCCGTTTTCCTCCTCCTCCCATTCATTTTGTGCAATCAACACATCAGAGCAAGCTGTGGCTATGACAAGGATGATCCATTTAAAGACAACCGGGGCCCAATTGATTATCGTCTCATTGTCCAGGTCCCAAATAATAAGATTTGGCTCAATTAGGGTACTTTCAAGGTGCGAAAGCAGAGTGAAGAGGCTAGTAGCGCCGGAGGCAGCTAATCCACACGGCTCTCGGACTGAGCGCAGTGGATTATACCCACTGCTGCTGTTTATCCTGCTCATACAGCAGCCATCCGCACCACAGACACCTCCTCAAGAGATAACATCTGATCTGGGCAGAGCCAATGTGTGTGTGTGTGTGTGTGTGTGTTTGTGTGAGGAGAGTCTGACAAACAGCAGGACTCAGGTTTCTTCTAGGACTCATCGCAGCCTAAGTGTCTGGATCCTTGCATGTTTTTGTTTTAGTGTTCATGTAGTACAACTGGTTGAGTTATAGCACCAGTGATACCAAGGCCGTGGGATTCCCAGAGAAAACGTGATTTTTGCTTGGATTTTGCTGTCTTGGATGAACTTCTGATTCAAGGTGCGCAAAAAAAAACAAAAAAAACAATAGTATAGGCAAATCGGAGCTATGGTCATTAATGTATTCTATGCAATAGAATATATTTATGTATTAACAAATTAAACCGCATTGTAAAGTGTTAACAAAAATGTATATGAAAATATAAGTAAATGTAGAAAAAGAAAGAATAGACGATTGACATGGTGTTTTACATAACATTTAAAGTTGTTTAAAGTTTTCTGGATTTGATGTGAGTTGTTCTGCTAGTGCTCAAGATATGTCTTGAACAAAGATCTTGTAATTTGTTCACCTTGCATGTGCTCTTTTTTGTAGTATGTGTTCTGCTACGACAACAACATGACAGAAGACAGGAAAGATTGTGTAACGTGAGCTGTACAGCAATTTTGGTAGTCTGTCAGTCGTGTAGTGAGGGCACGGCCTTAGTTGCATTGGATAAAAGCGTCTGCCAAATAAATAAATGTAAATGGATGTTACATGAGCCGCAAGGACTGTGCTGAGGCTGATGGGATTAGAAGCTCTTGATTGAGTCTTATACCTCCGCTTGAACTCTTTTCAGTTGGTTCTACTAAGAAAATTACACCTACATCAAGGTTCACGCGGACACACACAGTGTGTGCGTTTGTCCCAGAACAAAGCCTACAAATACACGACTGACTTCCCTGTAGGGATTTTTGTCCAGCTGAACTAGCCTTGCTGGCTAAACATGTTTAAGTACATTAATTTCCACAAACATAATGGCACATTTAAACCAGTTAATAACATATTGTTGGCTAATATGTTAATCATACAATACTTACATTTGTACTGTCAGCAAAATTAAGACATATTTATCACCAATCTCATTCCTGTCGTTGAAACTGATAAAATCATTGCCATTTTTACTTTCACTATCCAGCACCTTTAAATTATCAGCTGAAAAACTACAATTTTGGATGTTCAGTTATTCCAATATACAACGACACATATGAAAAAAAATACAGTTAACAGTTTTTTGCTAATTC